>NW_024604758.1:0-3743 GCF_018296145.1 Oncorhynchus tshawytscha | reverse complement strand
TCATAGCGCTTCATGGTTTTTGCGACTGCACTAGAAGAATCTTTCAATGCTCTTGAAATTTTCCGTATTGACTGACCTTCATGTCTTAAGTAACAATGTTGTTTCTCTTTGCTTATTTGAGCTGTTCTTGGCATAATATGGACTTGGTCTTTTACCAAATAGGGAGATCTTCTGTACACCATCCCTACCTTGTCACAACACAACCTATTGGCTCAAACGCTTTAAGAAAAGAAATTCCACAAATTAACTTTTAAGAAGGTACACCTGTTAATTGAAAAACATTCCAGGTGACTAGTGTGCAAAGTGGTCAAGGAAAAGGATGGCTACTTCAAAGATTCTCAAATATAAAATATATTTTGATTTGTTTAACACTTTTTCTTACTACAGGATTCCAATTGTGCTATTTCATAGTTTTGATGTCTTCACTATTATTCTAAAATGTAAAAAATTGTAAAAATAAAGAAAAACCCTTAAATGAGTAGGTGTGTCCAGACTTTTGACTGGTACTGTATATATTGTGATAATGCAAATATGGTACAATCCAAGGGTGCAAAGCTTTTGGAGACTTACCCAGAAAGACTCACAGCTTTAATCGCTGCCAAAGGTGATTCTAACATGTATTGTGAATACTTATGTACATTAGATATTTCTGTATTTCATTTTCAATACATTTGAAAAAAAAAATTTAAAACATGTTTTCACTTTGTCATTATGGGGTGTTGTCTGTAGCTGGGTGAGATGATAAAAAAACTATAATTTAATCCATTTGGAATTCAGGCTGTAAGAAAACAAAATGAGGAATAAGTTAAGGGGTATGAACACTTTCTGAAGGCACTGTATATCTGCAAGAAAGTGATAAATGAGCGACTCTTTGAAAGGGGGTCATATATACATTGCCTTATTTAAAAATAAAAAAAAAGCTATCATGCTATAATCGGCATAGTTTCTCAGACCAAATCTTCATTCTGGTTTAAACAAAGCAATCTGATCATGCTCCAGTAAAATACACGCTACAGGGAATTTTTTTAAAAATGGCTTCTGCAAAGCACATATACATTGTCCAATCAACATCCACACATTGATTTCATTCTTCGGGTCTTTATTCAAACACAAACACACTTGGAATAAAATGCTCTTTCAGTGTCTTGTTGCAGGTTGTGCAATGTTCAAAAGTGTGTGAGAGATTAGCATTAATGTTTGTGTATGTGTGTGGGGTCAAGTTTGGACGGTCGTACATATGCAAATAGGCAAGATTGTACATTTCAGGTCCATGGACAGCAGCAATATCGGCATAGCGATATCTGTCATTCAGCACCACATGACAGTAGACAGCGGCCATCTCATGTGAAGTTGGCACTGGGGAAATCCCATGTAATGAGAAACGAGGCCTAGGAGGCAAAAAGACTGAAGGAGAAGACTCCCACAAGAACTCTATGCTAAACTGTTCTGCCACATTCACTTCAAATGTTACATCTTTCGATTTGTAAATGATAGGGAATACATCTGCAAATAATTGAAACTGATTATTCAAACTACACTGTACAGCTTTTGTGTGTCTGTGCATCATAGGTACAACAGTAAGCAATTCCGTTCTCAAATGTCTGTTTATTGTGAGAAACAAAAGGTAAAACACCTGTTAGACCATTACAATGCGGACTGTCATGCATTTTTACTATTACCAACAAGACAACGAAGTGATACGTGTCATGGAGACTTATAACGGATACTTTCCTAACACCAAAAGTTCCCACGCTGAGCGATATTGTTTACTACACTATTATTCATACAATCCAAGTCATACGTTTATTGTCATTCATACTCTTATTTTTAACCGAATATCTTTTCAAAAGTGTTCATTGTGTCAATTCAGAGCTCGGAAATATTGGAATAATGTGCTTAAGGGGACTGACACTCAAGGCGCACAACAGGATAACACAACAACCACATTTTCAATTGACAATCATTGATTTAAATGGATGTGGTCGATTGTTTATATATGCCTATACAAATCTATGTATTTAACTTGTAAACCAAGGTTGGATTAGTTGGTCTGTTCTAAGTGCAGCAACATGCACCTGGATAATTCGGGTCATGAATCCTGTTATCTCGGGCTCCTACATCCTGCATATTCCACATTTTACATGGATAAAGGTTTAATCGGTTTCTTCATCTGAAAGATAAAGACAAAGAAGATACCCATTTATACAGGTTTATTAAATTCTATTTCTCCATACAAAAGAATGTAAAATTCTATTTTGCACATAAACACAAACATCCCTACAACTCAATTCTAAGTGCAGCATATTGAGAACCACTCCAGCCATTGATCATTCGCCCCACTTTAAGTCATTCCTGTTATCTCTAGAGCATCTCACATATCTATAGCGCTGCATTTCTTCCCATCTTACCATGGATAGGGTTTGGTGCATTCCGGAGTTCATTTATGGTCCCACAAAGGTAATCTTAGGATAAATTAATTTTAGCATACTGTAAATGCCTGTGCATAATGTGCATAACAAAGCATCATTATTTTCATTATCTTCAAAGGAATTCTGTAGAAGCAGCCTTTATTTTCAGACTCTGCAGGCCTGCTGGGAGGAAACATATTACAATAAACAGGTAAGATTCATCCCACAAAAACATAAACAACAGAAAGAGAGTTGTATTTCAAGACAGTTTAGAGAAGGTGGTCATAAGAGTTCTTAATATCACTTGCAAATTGTGAGGCATGAGCAGTTGTGAAATGTTGCGAGAGGCCCTTCTGAAAGCACATGATATGGTATTTCGTGGCACGGTCTCACACCTTACCTCATCTTGCAGAAGAAGCTCATGGTCCACTATCTGCTGCTCCAGAGTCAAGGCCAGGTCCCGCCCCATGTCACCACAGAGCACATGAGCAACTGGCTGGTGTCTCAGGGCAAAAATCCCTTAGGGAGAGGTGAGTACCACGTCAGCACTCACCTTCACTGCCATTCCCTGCCACCAGCAGCACTCCAGGAGGTGTGGGTAAAATAAACAACAGAAAAATCCGAAGCCAGGAAAGTTGAATTGCTCTGTGTTTTATTTGGAAGGAAACCCTGGGGCAGGGAAACGACCTCGCTCGGCTGGTAAGAGAATGAGAGTTAGAGACATACTACAAGTTAGTGAGCTCTTTACTAGCCTTTCAACAACGAGTTAGCACAGCAGAATAGATCTGTTGTGAAATTACACTAATGGGACTTCCTGTTTTATACTGCAGGCCTGGGAAGTAAACACTTGCCTAAAAATGATGAACATAGAGCACGAGGCTTTCTGCAAGCTCCGCCGCTCCATGCACCCCACCTCGCCAGCTGACATGTGAGTTCCATGTACTGCCCTGCATATGACTTGATCCATTTATCTACACATCTGGAACTACGCAGAAACAGACTAAGACAGTGTTCTCTGTGAGCACATTGCACATCGTTTAGCTTTGTCTTCTCCTTTTTGTTGATTTCAGCGATCCTAAGGTCCACAGCATCGTGGAAAGAGCTGTGAGGAGCATTCTGGGCGAGCAGTCCAATGAGCCCCGTAGCAACCTGCTCAGCCCATCTCAGGTGGTGGTGGAGGTGGTGCCCAGGCTCCTCCTGGCCCTGTGGCTTCAGCCAGAGGAAGGCCATTCAGAGCACCCAATCCTTATAAGTGGGATGGCCGTGGGCATGGTGGCGGCCGTAGTGGAGAAGCTCTCCTGCATGTTAAAGGACCCTTCTCCTCACATCCCTTTC
>NW_024604757.1:0-3742 GCF_018296145.1 Oncorhynchus tshawytscha | reverse complement strand
ATAGAGACAGTAGATCTAGCTGGTCTGTCATGTTATAATAGAGACAGTAGATCTAGCTGGACTGTCACAATATAATAGAGGCAGTAGATCTAGCTGGTCTGTCATAATACAATAGAGACAGTAGATCTAGGTTGCCTGTCATAGTATAATAGAGACATTAGACCTAGCTGGTCGGTCATAATATAATAGAGACAGTAGATCTAGCTGGTCTGTCATAATATAATAGAGACATTAGATCTAGCTGGTCTGTCATAGTATAATAGAGACAGTAGAGCTAGCTGGTCTGTCATGTTATAATAGAGACAGTAGATCTAGCTGGTCTGTCATAATATAATAGAGACAGTAGATCTAGCTGGTCTGTCACAATACAATAGAGGCAGATCTAGCTGGTCTGTCATAATATAATAGAGACATTAGATCTAGCTGGTCTGTCATAATATAATAGAGACATTAGATCTAGCTGGTCTGTCAGAATATAATAGAGACAGTAGATGTAGCTGGTCAGTCATAATATAATAGAGACAGTTGATCTAGCTGGTCTGTCATAATATAATAGAGACAGTAGATCTGGCTGGTCTGTCATAATTTAGGGAACAGTAGATCTAGCTGGTCTGTCATATTCTAATAAGTGAAGTAGATCTAGCGGGTCTGTCATAATAAAAAATAGAGACAGTAGATGTAGCTGGTCTGTCAAAAGGGAAACATAATAGAGACAGTAGATCTAGCAGGTCTGTCATAATAAAATAGAGACAGTAGATCTAGCTGGTCTGTCATAATATAAGAGACAGTAGAGCCTGTCATAATATAATAGAGACAGTAGATCTAGCTGGTCTGTCATAATATAATAGAGACAGTAGATCTACTCATCTGTGATCTGATATTATAATAGAGACAGTAGATCTAGCTGGTCTGTCATAATAAAAAATAGAGACAGTAGAGCTAGCTGGTCTGTCATAATATAATAGAGACAGTAGATCTAGCTGGTCTGTCATAATATAATAGAGACAGTAGATCAAGCTGGTCTGTCATATAAACAGACATAGAGACAGTAGAGCTAGCTGGTCTGTTTCATTATTATAATAGAGACAGTAGATCTAGCTGGTCTGTCATGTTATAATAGAGACAGTAGATCTAGCTGGTCTGTCATAATATAATAGAGACAGTAGATCTAGCTGGTCTGTCATAATATAATAGAGACAGTTGAACTAGCTGGTCTGTCATAATATAATAGAGACAGTAGATCTAGCTGGTCTGTCATATTATAATAGAGACAGTAGATCTAGCTGGTCTTCTGTCATAAAAATAGAGACAGTAGATCTAGCTGGTCTGTCATAATATAATAGAGACAGTTGATCTAGCTGGTCGTCATAATATAATAGAGACAGTAGATCTAGCTGGTCTGTCATATTATAATAGAGACAGTAGATCTAGCTGGTCTGTCATAATATAATAGAGACAGTAGATCTAGCTGGTCTGTCAGTAGATCTAGCTGGTCTGTCATAATTTATAGAGACATAGAGACAGTAGATCTAGCTGGTCTGTCATATTATAATAGAGACAGTAGATCTAGCTGGTCTGTCATAATATAATAGAGACATAGAGATCTAGCTGGTCTGTCATAATATAATAGAGACAGTAGATCTAGCTGGTCTGTCATATTATAATACAGACAGTAGATCTAGCTGATCTGTCATAATATAATAGAGACAGTAGATCTAGCTGGTCTGTCATAATATAATAGAGACAGTAGATCTAGCTGATCTGTCATAATATAATAGAGACAGTAGATCTAGCTGGTCTGTCATAATATAATAGAGACAGAGATCTAGATGTTCCTGTCATAATATAATAGAGACAGTAGATCTAGCTGGTCTGTCAGATTATAATAGAGACAGTAGATCTAGCTGGTCTGTCATAATATAATAGAGACAGTAGATCTAGCTGTCTGTCATAATATAATAGAGACATAGAGACAGTAGATCTAGCTGGTCTTCCAGATTTATAATAGTGGATCATATCTGTCATAAAATAATAGAGACAGTAGATCTAGCTGGTCTCTGTCATAGATCTAGCTGGTCTGTCATATTATAATAGAGACAGTAGATCTAGCTGGTCTGTCATAATAAAATAGAGACAGTAGATTCTAGCTGGTCTGTCATAATATAATAGAGACAGTAGATCTAGCTTGTCTGTCGTAATATAATAGAGACATTAGAGGACAGTGAATCCTGGCTGGTCTGTCATATAATACAATAGAGACAGTAGATCTAGGTTGCCTGTCATAGTATAATAGAGACATTAGACCTAGCTGGTCGGTCATAATATAATAGAGACAGTAGATCTAGCTGGTCTGTCATAATATAATAGAGACATTAGATCTAGCTGGTCTGTCATAGTATAATAGAGACATTAGATCTAGCTGGTCTGTCATAGTATAATAGAGACAGTAGAGCTAGCTGGTCTGTCATGTTATTAAAGAGACAGTAGATCTAGCTGGTCTATCGTGTTATAATAGAGACAGTAGATCTAGCTGGTCTGTCATAATATAATAGAGACAGAGACAGTAGATCTAGCTGGTCTGTCATATAATAATAGAGACAGTAGATCCAACTAGTCTATCATATTATCATAGAGACAGTAGATCTAGCTGGTCTGTCATGTTATAATAGAGACAGTAGATCTAGCTGGACTGTCACAATATAATAGAGGCAGTAGATCTAGCTGGTCTGTCATAATACAATAGAGACAGTAGATCTAGGTTGCCTGTCATAGTATAATAGAGACATTAGACCTAGCTGGTCGGTCATAATATAATAGAGACAGTAGATCTAGCTGGTCTGTCATAATATAATAGAGACATTAGATCTAGCTGGTCTGTCATAGTATAATAGAGACAGTAGATCTAGCTGGTCTGTCATAATATAATAGAGACAGTAGATCTAGCTGGTCTGTCATAATATAATAGAGACAGTAGATCTAGCTGGTCTGTCATAATATAATAGAGACATTAGATCTAGCTGGTCTGTCATAATATAATAGAGACAGTAGATCTAGCTGGTCTGTCATGTTATAATAGAGACAGTAGATCTAGCTGGTCTGTCATAATATAATAGAGACAGTAGATCTAGCTGGTCTGTCATATTATAATAGAGACAGTAGATCTAGCTGGTCTGTCATAATATATTAGAGACAGTAGATCTAGCTGGTCTGTCACAATACAATAGAGGCAGATCTAGCTGGTCTGTCATAATATAATAGAGACATTAGATCTAGCTGGTCTGTCATAATATAATAGAGACATTAGATCTAGCTGGTCTGTCAGAATATAATAGAGACATTACATCTAGCTGATCTGTCAGAATATAATAGAGACAGTAGATCTAGCTGGTCTGTCATGTTATAGTAGAGACAGTAGATCTAGCTGGTCTATCGTGTTATAATAGAGACAGTAGATCTAGCTGGTCTTTCATAATATAATAGAGACATTAGATCTAACTGGTCTGTCATAATATAATAGAGACAGTAGATCTAGCTGGTCTGTCATATTATAATACAGACATTAGATCTAGCTGATCTGTCATAATATAATAGAGACAGTAGATCTAGCTGGTCTGTCATAATATAATACAGACATTAGATCTAGCTGATCTGTCATAATATAATAGAGACAGTAGATCTAGCTGGTCTGTCATAATAAAATAGAGACAGTAGATCTTGCTGGTCTGTCATAATATAGGACAGT
>NW_024604756.1:0-3740 GCF_018296145.1 Oncorhynchus tshawytscha | reverse complement strand
TGTCACGCCCTGGTCAAAGTATTTTGTGTTTATCTTTATGTATTTGGTCAGGCCAGGGTGTGGCATGGGGTTTTTGTAATTCGTTGTTAGTTTGCACCAGATAGGCTGTTTCGGTTTCGTTTATTGTTTTTTGTAAGTTCGTGTTTCTTTGTTATATTAAACATGGATCGCAATCGACACGCTGCAGTTTGGTCCGACTCTCCTTCATCACCACTAGAAAACCGTTACAGAATCACCCACCACCAACGGACCAAGCAGCGTGTTAACAGGCAGGAACCACAGGAGAGGCAACAGAGGCAGCAGCAGCAGGAGCAGCAGCAGCTGCAGTGGGAGAGGCTGCACCACCTGGAGAAATGGACATGGGAGGAAGAACTGGACGGTAAAGGACCCTGGGCTCAGCCTGGAGAATATCGCCGCCCCAAGGAAGAACTGGAGGCGGCGAAAGCTGAGAGGCGCAGATATGAGGAGGCAGCACGGCGTAGCGGATGGAAGCCTGAGAATCAGCCCCAAAAATTTCTTGGGGGCTCAGGGAGAGTGTGGCAGAGTCAGGAGTCAGACCTGAGCCAACTCTCCCTGTTTATCGTGAGGAGCCAAGGAGGAGACCAGAACCAGAGACTGTGAAGGAGTTAATGGGGAAATTGGAGGAGAGAGAAATGAGGGAGTTGCTGTGTTGGTGCTTTTTGCATGGAATTCGCCCGACGGAACGTGTTGGGGATTTGATGGCACCTGGGTTAGCGCTCCATACTCGTCCTGAGGTGCGTGTTAGTCGGCTGGTGAAGTTGGTGCCAGCCTCACGCACCAGGCCTCCTGTGCACATCCCTAGCCTTGCACATCCTGTGCCAACACTGCTCTCAAGATCTCCAGTACGCCTTCCCACGGTCTAGCCCATCCAGTACCACCTCCACACCCCAGCCCTCCGGTAGCAGCTCCCCGCACCAGGCTTCCTGTGCGTGTCCTCGATCCAGTACCACCAGTTCCAGCACCACGCACCAGGCCTTCAGTGTGCCTCGCCTGTTCAGCGCAGCCAGCGCTTTTCTCCTCTCCTGCGCTGCTGGAGTCTCCCGCCTGTTTAACGCAGCCAGAGCCTTCCTCCTCTACAGCGCTGCCGGAGCCTCCCGCCTGTTCAGCGCAGCCAGAGCCTTTCTCCTCTACAGCGCTGCCGGAGCCTCCCGCCTGTTCAGCGCAGCCAGAGCCTTCCTCCTCTACAGCGCTGCCGGAGCCTCCCGCCTGTTTAGCGCAGCCAGAGCCTTTCTCCTCTCCTGCGCTGCCGGAGTCTCACGCCTATCTAGCGCTGTTAGAGCTTTCCTCATCTCCAGCGCTGCCGGAGTCTTCCGCCTGTTTAGCGCAGCCAGAGCCTTCCTCCGACACAGCGCTGCAGGAGTCTCCCGCCTGTTCAGCGCAGCCAGAGCTGCCAGTCTGCATGAAGCAGCCAGAGCTGTCAGTCTGCATGGAGCAGTCAGAGCTGTCAGTCTGCATGGAGCAGTCAGAGCTGTCAGTCTGCATGGAGCAGCCAGAGCTGTCAGTCTACATGAAGCAGCCCGAGCTGCCAGTCTGCATGAAGCAGCCAGTCTACATGGAGCAGCCAGAGCTGTCAGTCTACATGAAGCAGCCCGAGCTGCCAGTCTGCATGAAGCAGCCAGTCTACATGGAGCAGCCAGAGCTGTCAGTCCGCATGGAGCAGCCAGAGCTGTCAGTCCGCATGGAGCAGCCAGAGCTGTCAGTCTGCATGGAGCAGCCAGAGCTGTCAGTCCGCATGGAGCAGCCAGAGCTGTCAGTCTACATGAAGCAGCCCGAGCTGCCAGTCTGCATGAAGCAGCCAGTCTACATAGAGCAGCCAGAGCTGCCAGTCTGCATGAAGCAGCCAGAGCTGTCAGTCTGCATGGAGCAGTCAGAGCTGTCAGTCTGCATGGAGGAGCCAGAGCTGTCAGTCTACATGAAGCAGCCCGAGCTGCCAGTCTGCATGAAGCAGTCAGTCTACATGGAGCAGCCAGAGCTGTCAGTCCGCATGGAGCAGCCAGAGCTGTCAGTCTACATGAAGCAGCCCGAGCTGCCAGTCTGCATGAAGCAGCCAGTCTACATGGAGCAGCCAGAGCTGTCAGTCTGCATGAAGCAGCCAGAGCTGTCAGTCTGCATGGAGCAGCCAGTCTGCATGGAGCAGCCAGTCTGCACGGAGCTGTCAGTCTGCACGGAGCTGTCAGTCTGCACGGAGCTGTCAGTCTGTAAGGAGCTGCCAGTCTGCAAGGAGCTGCCAGTCTGCAAGGAGCTGCCAGTCAGCACGGAGCCGCCAGAGCGGTCAGTCTGTAAGAAGCCGCCAGAGCTGTCAGCCTATATGGAGCAGCTAGTGCCGCCAGTCTGCCCAGCGCCGCCAGTGCCCCCAGTCTGCCCAGCATCGCCAGTCTGCCCAGCGCCATCAGTCTGCCCAGCATCGCCAGTCTGCCCAGCATCGCCAGTCTGCCCAGCATCGCCAGTCTGCCCAGCATCGCCAGTCTGCCCAGCACCGCCAGTCTGCCCAGCGTCGTCAGTCTGCCCAGCGTCGTCAGTCTGCCCAGCACCGCCAGTCTGCCCAGCGTCGCCAGTCTGCCCAGCGTCGCCAGTCTGCCCGGCGCCGCCAGTCTGCCCGGCGCCGCCAGTCTGCCCGGCGCCGCCGGTCTGCCCAGCATCGCCAGTCTGCCAGACTCTTCCAGATCTGCCAGTCAGCCAGACTCTTCCAGATCTGCCAGTCAACCAGACTCTTCCAGATCTGCCAGTCAACCAGACTCTTCCAGATCTGCCAGTCAACCAGACTCTTCCAGATCTGCCAGTCAACCAGACTCTTCCAGATCTGCCAGTCAACCAGACTCTTCCAGATCTGCCAGTCAACCAGACTCTTCCAGATCTGCCAGTCAGCCAGGATCTGCCAGTCAGCCAGGATCTGCTGAAACCACCAGCCAGCCAGGAGCTGGTAGATCTATCTACCTGCCTGAGCTTCCTCTCACTCCTGAGCTTCCTCTCACTCCTGAGCTTCCTCTCACTCCTGAGCTTCCTCTCACTCCTGAGCTTTCTCTCACTCCTGAGCTTTCTCTCACTCCTGAGCTTTCTCTCACTCCTGAGCTTTCTCTCACTCCCGAGCTTCCCCTCAGTCCCGAGCTGCCTCGGTCCCGAGCTGTCCTTCAGTCCCGATCTGTTCCTCAGTCCAGTGGGGTTCTGGGTGAGGACTACTAGGCCATGGTCGGCGGCGAGGGTGGACTATCCAGGGACGAAGGGAGAGGGGACTAAGACATTAAAGGAGTGGGGTCCACGTCCCGCGCCGGAGCCGCCACCATGGACAGACGCCCACCCGGACCCTCCCTATTGTTTTGAGGTGCGTTCGGGAGTCCGCACCTTAGGGGGGTTCTGTCACGCCCTGGTCAAAGTATTTTGTGTTTATCTTTATGTATTTGGTCAGGCCAGGGTGTGGCATGGGGTTTTTGTAATTGTGGTGTGTTTGTCTTGGGGTTTTGGTGGTGGTATTGGGATTGTAGCTTAGTGGGTTGTCTAGCAAGGTCTATGGCTGTCTGGAGTGGTTCTCAATCAGAGGCAGGTGCTTATCGTTGTCTCTGATTGGGAACCATATTTAGGCAGCCATATTCTTTGAGTTTGTCGTGGGTGATTGTCCTTAGTGTCCTATGTGTACTCGTTGTTAGTTTGCACCAGATAGGCTGTTTCGGTTTCGTTTATTGTTTTTTGTAAGTTCGTGTTTCTTTGTTATATTAAACATGGAT
>NW_024604755.1:0-3737 GCF_018296145.1 Oncorhynchus tshawytscha | reverse complement strand
TGGTGATGAAGGAGAGTCGGAATCCATGTTTAATATAACAAAGAAACACGAACTTACAAAAAAAAAACAATAAACGAAACCGAAACAGCCTATCTGGTGCAAACTAACAACGAGTACACATAGGACACTAAGGACAATCACCCACGACAAACTCAAAGAATATGGCTGCCTAAATATGGTTCCCAATCAGAGACAACGATAAGCACCTGCCTCTGATTGAGAACCACTCCAGACAGCCATAGACCTTGCTAGACAACCCACTAAGCTACAATCCCAATACCACCACCAAAACCCCAAGACAAACACACCACAATTACAAAACCCCATGCCACACCCTGGCCTGACCAAATACATAAAGATAAACACAAAATACTTTGACCAGGGCGTGACAGAACCCCCCCTAAGGTGCGGACTCCCGAACGCACCTCAAAACAATAGGGAGGGTCCGGGTGGGCGTCTGTCCATGGTGGCGGCTCCGGCGCGGGACGTGGACCCCACTCCTTTAATGTCTTAGTCCCCTCTCCCTTCGTCCCTGGATAGTCCACCCTCGCCGCCGACCATGGCCTAGTAGTCCTCACCCAGAACCCCACTGGACTGAGGAACAGATCGGGACTGAAGGACAGCTCGGGACCGAGGCAGCTCGGGACTGAGGGGAAGCTCGGGAGTGAGAGAAAGCTCAGGAGTGAGAGAAAGCTCAGGAGTGAGAGGAGCTCAGGGAGTGAGAGAAAGCTCAGGAGTGAGAGGAAGCTCAGGAGTGAGAGGAAGCTCAGGAGTGAGAGGAAGCTCAGGAGTGAGAGGAAGCTCAGAGTGAGAGGAAGCTCAGGCAGGTAGATAGATCTACCAGCTCCTGGCTGGCTGGTGGTTTCAGCAGATCCTGGCTGACTGGCAGATCCTGGCTGACTGGCAGATCTGGAAGAGTCTGGTTGACTGGCAGATCTGGAAGAGTCTGGTTGACTGGCAGATCTGGAAGAGTCTGGTTGACTGGCAGATCTGGAAGAGTCTGGTTGACTGGCAGATCTGGAAGAGTCTGGTTGACTGGCAGATCTGGAAGAGTCTGGCTGACTGGCAGATCTGGAAGAGTCTGGCTGACTGGCAGATCTGGAAGAGTCTGGCAGACTGGCGATGCTGGGCAGACCGGCGGCGCCGGGCAGACTGGCGGCGCCGGGCAGACTGGCGGCGCCGGGCAGACTGGCGACGCTGGGCAGACTGGCGACGCTGGGCAGACTGGCGGTGCTGGGCAGACTGACGACGCTGGGCAGACTGACGACGCTGGGCAGACTGGCGGTGCTGGGCAGACTGGCGATGCTGGGCAGACTGGCGATGCTGGGCAGACTGGCGATGCTGGGCAGACTGGCGATGCTGGGCAGACTGATGGCGCTGGGCAGACTGGCGATGCTGGGCAGACTGGGGGCACTGGCGGCGCTGGGCAGACTGGCGGCACTAGCTGCTCCATATAGGCTGACAGCTCTGGCGGCTTTACAGACTGACCGCTCTGGCGGCTCCGTGCTGACTGGCAGCTCCTTGCAGACTGGCAGCTCCTTGCAGACTGGCAGCTCCTTACAGACTGACAGCTCCGTGCAGACTGACAGCTCCGTGCAGACTGACAGCTCCGTGCAGACTGGCTGCTCCATGCAGACTGGCTGCTCCATGCAGACTGACAGCTCTGGCTGCTTCATGCAGACTGACAGCTCTGGCTGCTCCATGTAGACTGGCTGCTTCATGCAGACTGGCAGCTCGGGCTGCTTCATGTAGACTGACAGCTCTGGCTGCTCCATGCGGACTGACAGCTCTGGCTGCTCCATGTAGACTGACTGCTTCATGCAGACTGGCAGCTCGGGCTGCTTCATGTAGACTGACAGCTCTGGCTCCTCCATGCAGACTGACAGCTCTGACTGCTCCATGCAGACTGACAGCTCTGGCTGCTTCATGCAGACTGGCAGCTCTGGCTGCTCTATGTAGACTGGCTGCTTCATGCAGACTGGCAGCTCGGGCTGCTTCATGTAGACTGACAGCTCTGGCTGCTCCATGCGGACTGACAGCTCTGGCTGCTCCATGCAGACTGACAGCTCTGGCTGCTCCATGCGGACTGACAGCTCTGGCTGCTCCATGCGGACTGACAGCTCTGGCTGCTCCATGTAGACTGGCTGCTTCATGCAGACTGGCAGCTCTGGCTGCTTCATGTAGACTGACAGCTCTGGCTGCTCCATGCAGACTGGCTGCTCGGGCTGCTTCATGCAGACTGGCAGCTCTGGCTGCTTCATGTAGACTGACAGCTCTGGCTGCTCCATGCAGACTGACAGCTCTGACTGCTCCATGCAGACTGACAGCTCTGACTGCTCCATGCAGACTGACAGCTCTGACTGCTCCATGCAGACTGACAGCTCTGGCTGCTTCATGCAGACTGGCAGCTCTGGCTGCGCTGAACAGGCGGGAGACTCCTGCAGCGCTGTGTCGGAGGAAGGCTCTGGCTGCGCTAAACAGGCGGAAGACTCCGGCAGCGCTGGAGATGAGGAAAGCTCTAACAGCGCTAGATAGGCGTGAGACTCCGGCAGCGCAGGAGAGGAGAAAGGCTCTGGCTGCGCTAAACAGGCGGGAG
This sequence comes from Oncorhynchus tshawytscha, assembly GCF_018296145.1. Classification (NCBI taxonomy): domain Eukaryota; kingdom Metazoa; phylum Chordata; class Actinopteri; order Salmoniformes; family Salmonidae; genus Oncorhynchus; species Oncorhynchus tshawytscha. The sequence goes on along the minus strand of NW_024604755.1, from coordinate 1,141 downwards.
GCTCCGGCAGCGCTGTAGAGGAGGAAGGCTCTGGCTGCGCTGAACAGGCGGGAGGCTCCGGCAGCGCTGTAGAGGAGAAAGGCTCTGGCTGCGCTGAACAGGCGGGAGGCTCCGGCAGCGCTGTAGAGGAGGAAGGCTCTGGCTGCGTTAAACAGGCGGGAGACTCCAGCAGCGCAGGAGAGGAGAAAAGCGCTGGCTGCGCTGAACAGGCGAGGCACACTGAAGGCCTGGTGCGTGGTGCTGGAACTGGTGGTACTGGATCGAGGACACGCACAGGAAGCCTGGTGCGGGAGCTGCTACCGGAGGGCTGGGGTGTGGAGGTGGTACTGGATAGACCGGACCGTGCAGGCGCACTGGAGCTCTTGAGCACCGAGCCTGCCCAACCTTACCTGGCTCGATGCCCACTCTAGCCCGGCCGATACGAGGAGCTGGAATATACCGAACCGGGCTGTGCACCCGCACTGGAGACACCGTGCGCTCCACAGCATAACACGGTGCCTGCCCGGTCTCTCCAGCCCCCGGTAAGCACAGGGAGTTTGCGCAGGTCTCCTACCTGGCATAGCCATACTCCCTGTAAGCCCCCCAAGAAATTTTTTGGGGCTGACTCTCGGGCTTCCATCCGCTCTGCCGTGCTAGCTCCTCATAATGCCGCCTCTGCTTTTGCTGCCTCCAGCTCGGCTTTGGGGCGACAATAATCTCCAGGCTCATTCCAGGGTCCTTTACCGTCCAATTCCTCCTCCCATGTCCATAACTCCAGGTGGTGCAACCTCTCCCACTGTAGCTGCTGCTGCTCCTGCTGCTGCTGCCTCTGTTGCCTCTTCTCCTGTTGCTCCTTTGGGCGGCTACACTCCCTGGTTTAGCCCAGGGTCCTCTCCCCGTCGAAGATCTCCTCCCATGACCAGAAATCCTTGGTGAGCATCTCCTTTTCGGCTGCTCCTGCCTGTTGACACGCCGCTTGGTCCGTTGGTGGTGGGTGATTCTGTAACGGTTTTCTAGTGGTGATGAAGGAGAGTCGGACCAAACTGCAGCGTGTCGATTGCGATCCATGTTTAATATAACAAAGAAACACGAACTTACAAAAAACAATAAACGAAACCGAAACAGCCTATCTGGTGCAAACTAACAACGAGTACACATAGGA
>NW_024604754.1:0-3736 GCF_018296145.1 Oncorhynchus tshawytscha | reverse complement strand
ACTGTCTCTATTATATTATGACAGACCAGCTAGATCTACTGTCTCTATTATATTATGACAGACCAGCTAGATCTACTGTCTCTATTATATTATTACAGACCAGCTAGATCTACTGTCTCTATTATAATATGACAGACCAGCTATATCTACTGTCTCTATTATATTATTACAGACCAGCTAGATCTACTGTCTCTTTTATAATATGACAGACCAGCTAGATCTACTGTCTCTATTATAATATGACAGACCAGCTAGATCTACTGTCTCTATTATAATATGACAGTCCAGCTATATCTACTGTCTCTATTATGTTATTACAGACCAGCTAGATCTACCGTCTATTTTATAATATGACAGACCAGCTAGATCTACTGTCTCTATTATAATATGACAGACCAGCTATATCGACTGTCTCTTTTATATTATGACAGACCAGCTATATCTACTGTCTCTATTATAATATGACAGACCAGCTATATCTACTGTCTCTATTATAATATGACAGACCAGCTATATCTACTGTCTCTATTATATTATTACAGACCAGCTATATCTACTGTCTCTATTATATTATTACAGACCAGATCTACTGTCTCTATTATATTATTACAGACCAGCTATATCTACTGTCTCTATTATAATATGACAGACCAGCTGGATCTACTGTCTCTATTATATTATTACAGACCAGCTAGATCTACTGTCTCTTTTATAATATGACAGACCAGCTAGATCTACTGTCTCTATTATATTATGACAGACCAGCTAGATCTACTGTCTCTATTATAATATGACAGACCAGCTAGATCTACTGTCTCTATTATAATATGACAGACCAGCTAGATCTACTGTCTCTTATATTTTGACAGACCAGCTAGATCTACTGTCTCTATTATAATATGACAGACCAGCTAGATATACTGTCTCTATTATAATATGACAGACCAGCTAGATCTACTGTCTCTATGATATTATTGACAGACCAGCTAGATCTACTGTCTCTATTATATTATTACAGACCAGCTAGATCTACTGTCTCTATTATATTATGACAGACCAGCTAGATCTACTGTCTCTATTATATTATGACAGACCAGCTAGATCTACTGTCTCTATTATAATATGACAGACCAGCTAGATCTACTGTCTCTATTATATTATGACAGACCAGCTAGATCTACTGTCTCTATTATATTATGACAGACCAGCTAGATCGACTGTCTCTATTATATTATTACAGACCAGCTAGATCTACTGTCTCTATTATAATATTACAGACCAGCTAGAAAACTGTCTCTATTATATTATTACAGACCAGCTAGATCTACTGTCTCTATTATAATATGACAGACCAGCTAGATCTACTGTCTCTATTATATTATGACAGACCAGCTAGATCGACTGTCTCTATTATATTATGACAGACCAGCTAGATCTACTGTCTCTATTATATTATGACAGACCAGCTATATCTACTGTCTCTATTATATTATTACAGACCAGCTAGATCTACTGTCTCTATTATATTTTGACAGACCAGCTATATCTACTGTCTCTATTATGTTATTATTTTGACAGACCAGCTCGATCTACTGTCTCTATTATATTATGACAGACCAGCTAGATCTACTGTCTCTATTATATTATTGCAGACCAGCTAGATCTACTGTCTTATTATATTATGACAGACCAGCTAGATCTACTGTCTCTATTATATTATGACAGACCAGCTAGATCTACTGTCTCTATTATATTATGACAGACCAGCTAGATCTACTGTCTCTATTATATTATGACAGACCAGCTAGATCTACTGTCTCTATTATAATATGACAGACCAGCTAGATCTACTGTCTCTATTATAATATGACAGACCAGCTAGATCTACTGTCTCTATTATATTATAATATGACAGCTAGATCTACTGTCTCTATTATAATATGACAGACCAGCTAGATCTACTGTCTCTATAATAATATGACAGACCAGCTATATCTACTGTCTCTATTATATTATGACAGACCAGCTATATCTACTGTCTCTATTATAATATGACAGACCAGCTATATCTACTGTCTCTATTATATTATTACAGACCAGCTAGATCTACTGTCTCTATTATATTATGACAGACCAGCTAGATCTACTGTCTCTATTATATTATGACAGACCAGCTAGATCTACTGTCTCTATTATAATATGACAGACCAGCTATATCGACTGTCTCTATTATATTATTACAGACCAGCTAGATCCACTCTCTCTATTATATTATGGCAGACCAGCTAGAAAGACTGTCTCTATTATATTATTACAGACCAGCTAGATCTACTGTCTCTATTATATTATTACAGACCAGCTAGATCTACTGTCTCTATTATATTATGACAGACCAGCTAGATCTACTGTCTCTATTATAATATGACAGACCAGCTAGATCTACTGTCTCTATTATATTATGACAGACCAGCTAGATCTACTGTCTCTATTATATTATGACAGACCAGCTAGATCTACTGTCTCTATTATATTATGACAGACCAGCTAGGTCTACTGTCTCTATTATAATATGACAGACCAGCTAGATCTACTGTCTCTATTATGTTATTACAGACCAGCTAGATCTACTGTCTCTTTTATAATATGACAGACCAGCTAGATCTACTGTCTCTATTATAATATGACAGACCAGCTATATCGACTGTCTCTTTTATAATATGACAGACCAGCTATATCTACTGTCTCTATTATGTTATTACAGACCAGCTAGATCTACTGTCTCTTTTAAATTATGACAGACCAGCTAGATCTACTGTCTCTATTATTTTATTACAGACCAGCTAGATCTACTGTCTCTATTATAATATGACAGACCAGCTAGATCTACTGTCTCTATTATATTATGACAGACCAGCTAGATCTACTGTCTCTATTATAATATGACAGACCAGCTATATCTACTGTCTCTATTATATTATTACAGACCAGCTAGATCTACTGTCTCTATTATAATATGACAGACCAGCTAGATCTACTGTCTCTATTATATTATGACAGACCAGCTAGATCTACTGTCTCTATTATAATATGACAGACCAGCTAGATCTACTGTCTCTATTATAATATGACAGACCAGCTATATCGACTGTCTCTATTATAATATGACAGTCCAGCTATATCTACTGTCTCTATTATGTTATTACAGACCAGCTAGATCTACTGTCTATTTTATAATATGACAGACCAGCTAGATCTACTGTCTCTATTATATTATGACAGACCAGCTATATCTACTGTCTCTATTATATTATGACAGACCAGCTAGATCTACTGTCTCTATTATAATATGACAGACCAGCTATATCTACTGTCTCTATTATATTATGACAGACCAGCTAGATCTACTGTCTCTATTATATTATTACAGACCAGCTAGATCTACTTCTATTATATTATTACAGACCAGCTAGATCTACTGTCTCTATTATAATATGACAGACCAGCTAGATCTACTGTCTCTTATATTATTACAGACCAGCTAGATCTACTGTCTCTATTATATTATTACAGACCAGCTAGATCTACTGTCTCTATTATATTATTACAGACCAGCTAGATCTACTGTCTCTATTATAATTTGACAGACCAGCTATATCGACTGTCTCTATTATATTATTACAGACCAGCTAGATCCACTCTCTCTATTATATTATGGCAGACCAGCTAGAAAGACTGT
>NW_024604753.1:0-3736 GCF_018296145.1 Oncorhynchus tshawytscha | reverse complement strand
CACCATTACCAATAACAGAGGCTACAACAAAACATGCTAACCTCTCACCATTACCAATAACAGAGGCTACAACAAAACACAACAAAACATGCTAAACATACCAATAACAGACTACAACAAAACATGCTAACCTCTCACCATTACCAATAACAGACTACAACAAAACATGCTAACCTCTCATTACCAATAACAGAGACTACAACAAAACATGCTAACCTCTCACCAATAACAGAGGGGGTACAACAAAACCTCTGTAACTTTCTCATTCATCATTATTCACGATTCAACAAGACAAACTGCAAATTAATTCAACAAGTTAGTAGAATCACACGCTTGATGTAATCACTGCAGGCATGGAATATGGGACCAAATACTAAACATATCTACTTTAATACACTATAAGTGAATTTGTTCTAATAAATAAGACTTCTTAAAATAGGAGAACAAGAAACATAAAGTGCTTTCATATCTATATAGTAAACAGATATGTATGAAAATACCCTCAAATAAAAGGTGACATTCTGTACTGTCTCCTAAAATGAAACATTGTATCTCAAATCCAAAATGCTGGAGCAAAGCACCAAATGTAAAACTGTAAGCTTCACTGTCCAAACACATATGGTGTGGACTATGTGTGTCTGGTAAACACATGTGGATCTGGTGAACAGTTATCACTTGTTGACCAACTACAGGAATACTGACCTCAGAGTCTCCAGTTTACAGTGGGGATTCCCCAGTCCAGCAGAGAGCAGCTTCACTCCTGAATCCTTCAGGTCATTGTTACTCAGGTCCAGCTCTCTCAGGTGTGAGGGGTTTGACTCCAGAGCTGAGACCAGAGAAGCACAGCCTTCCTCTGTGACTAGACAGCCTGACAGCCTGCAAAGAGTCAAATCATATTAAAATCACACTGATATTCTTTGGTGGTGAGAATAGTGACAGTATATGTTTTCTAAATGTTCAGTTACATCAGTGTCCTGAAAGCTGCCATATCTATTTATAAATTAACGTATCATTATTATAAATGATCAAAGTATTGCTTGTAGAGAAAGAAATGTATAGTACGAATATTTGAGTAGACTGACCAGACCAGTTTAAAAAGCAGTATCAGTCAAAAGACAGACAGTGAGGAATCAGATTTAGATTGTATTGAGTATACAGTCCACACCATATCTATTTAGACAGTGAGGTATCAGATTTAGATTGTATTGAGTATACAGTCCACACCATATCTATTTAGACAGTGAGGTATCAGATTTAGATTGTATTGAGTATACAGTCCACACCATATCTATTTAGACAGTGAGGTATCAGATTTAGATTGTATTGAGTATACAGTCCACACCATATCTATTTAGACAGTGAGATTTAGATTGTATTGAGTATACAGTCCACACCATATCTATTTAGACAGTGAGGTATCAGTTTAGATTGTATAGTATATCACATTTCTATTTAGACAGTGAGGTATCAGATTTAGATTGTATTGAGTATACAGTCCACACCATATCTATTTAGACAGTGAGGTATCAGATTTAGATTGTATTGAGTATACAGTCCACACCATATCTATTTAGACAGTGAGGTATCAGATTTAGATTGTATTGAGTATACAGTCCACACCATATATATTTAGACAGTGAAGCTAACATTTTAAATGTGGCTCTATACTCCAACATTTTGGATTTCAGATCAAATGTTTCATATGAGGTGACAGTATATAATTTTATAATTTTATTTATACAGTTTATAATGTCACCTTTTATTTGATTTTTTTTATCTGATTTAATGTATCTAGTCCCACCATTCGAAGAAGTGTATTTGACAATTCACATTAAAGTTTTGTGTTTTAGTATTTATGTCCCATATTCTTTGAACACATATGACTACATGGCCTGTGACACCATTTGAGAAAGATCATTTTTCATAGTAAACAAGTTTTACATAAACCATGTTTACTCAGAGGCTACAACAAAACATGATGCCATGATTACCAAAAAATCATGAATGAATCATGCTAACCTCTCATAATAATAACAGTGATAAACAAAAACATGCTAACTTCTCACCATTACCAATAACAGAGGCTACAACAAAATGCTAACCTCTCACCATAACCTCTCACCATTACCAATAACAGAGACTACAACAAAACATGCTAACCTCTCACCATTACCAATAACAGAGGCTACAACAAAACATGCTAACCTCTCACCATTACCAATAACAGAGGCTACAACAAAACATACTAACCTCTCACCATTACCAATAACAGAGACTACAACAAAACATACTAACCTCTCACCATTACCAATAACAGAGACTACAACAAAACATGCTAACCTCTCACCATTACCAATAACAGAGGCTACAACAAAACATGCTAACCTCTCACCATTACCAATAACAGAGGATACAACAAAACATGCTAACCTCTCACCATTACCAATAACAGAGACTACAACAAAACATACTAACCTCTCACCATTACCAATAACAGAGACTACAACAAAACATGCTAACCTCTCACCATTACCAATAACAGAGACTACAACAAAACATGCTAACCTCTCACCATTACCAATAACAGAGGCTACAACAAAACATGCTAACCTCTCACCATTACCAATAACAGAGGCTACAACAAAACATGCTAACCTCTCACCATTACCAATAACAGAGGCTACAACAAAACATGCTAACCTCTCACCATTACCAATAACAGAGGCTACAACAAAACATGCTAACCTCTCACCATTACCAATAACAGACTACAACAAAACATGCTAACCTCACCATTACCAATAACAGAGGCTACAACAAAACATGCTAACCTCTCACCATTACCAATAACAGAGGCTACAACAAAACATGCTAACCTCTCACCATTACCAATAACAGAGGCTACAACAAAACATGCTAACCTCTCACCATTACCAATAACAGAGGCTACAACAAAACATGCTAACCTCTCACCATAACAGAGGCTACAACAAAACATACTAACCTCTCAAATAAAAGGTGACATTCTGTACTGTCACCTAATATGAAACATTCTATCTCAAATCCTAAATGTTGGAGCACCAAATGTAAAACTGTAAGTTCACTGTCCAAACACATATGGTGTGGACTATGTGTGTCTGGTAAACACATGTGGATCTGGTGAACAGTTATCACTTGTTGACCAACTACAGGAATACTGACCTCGTCCAGCAGAGAGCAGCTCCACTCCTGAATCCTTCAGGTCATTGTTACTCAGGTCCAGCTCTCTCAGGTGTGAGGGGTTTGACTCCAGAGCTGAGACCAGAGAATCACAGCCTTCCTCTGTGACTCCACAGCCTGACAGCCTGACAAAGAGTCAAATCATTTTAAAATCACACTGCTATTCTTTGGAGGTGAAAATAGTGGCAGTATATTTTTTCAACATATTCAGATATATCAGTGTCCTGAAACCTTCCATATCTATTCGTAAATGTAAAATAATGTATCATCATTAAAAATGACAAATGATCAAATCATTACCTGGGGATAGAAACATGTATAGCACAAATATTTGAGTAGACTGACCAGACCAGTTTAAAAAGCAGTATCAGTCAAAAGATAGATTGTGAGGTATCAGATTTAGATTGTATTGAGTATACAGTCCACACCATATCTATTTAGACAGTGAGGTACAGATCCACACCATATCTATTTAGACAGTGAGGTATCAGATTTAGATTGTATTGAGTATACAGTC
>NW_024604751.1:0-3734 GCF_018296145.1 Oncorhynchus tshawytscha | reverse complement strand
GCCGCAGGGCCAGACGGATTACCAGGACGTGTACTCCAAGCATGCGCTGACCAACTGGCAAGGGTCTTCACTGACATTTTCATCCCCTGTCTGAGTCTGTAATACCAACATGTTTCAGACCACCATAGTGTTCTTGGGCACAGGGACTAAGGCAACCTGCCTAAATGACTACAGACTCATAGCACGCACGTCTGTAGCCATGAAGTGCTTTGAAAGGCTGGTCATGGCTCATATCAACACCATTTTCCCAGAAACCCTAGACCCACTCCAATTTGCATACCGCCCCAACAGATCCACAGATGATGCAATCTCTATTGCACTCCACACTGCCCTTTCCCACCTGGACAAAAGGACCACCTATGTGAGAATGCTGTTCATTGACTAGAGCTCAGCGTCCAACACCATAGTCCTTCAAAGCGCATCACTAAGCGAAGGACCCTGGAACTAAACACTGAGCACGCCCCCATTCTCATCGAAGGGGTTGTAGTGGAGCAGGTTGAGAGCTTCAAGTTCCTTGCTATCCACATCATTGGTGTCCACATTATAAGCTTAGTTAACTGGTGAACTGTTGAAATCATGGAAACAAAGACTATTCTAATTCTATTCTCCAAGAGAGGAAAATCAGGAAGGGAAATGACAGCAAGTAGTGCAGACGAAAGGGTTAACAAGTTCGTGAAGCAACAGATATGCTGGAATGAAAACAATATAGGTGCTACTTTGAGAACACAAACTCACATCTTTCACAGCACAGAGCGAGGGAGTCCAGGGGATGACTGGAGGAGCAATGGAGGAAGCATTGAGGGATTATCTCGGCGTGAGTACAGTTGGTTAGACTGAGTGGACGATGGTGAAGAACAGTAGAGTGAAAAGGGCTAAAGTTCATAATGAACAGCAGTTTAGGGTCAGAGTGGGAATCATCAGCAAGGATGTTTTTGTGGGTGACCTGTTAACGGTCTCAAAGATGGTGAAGGATGAATTGGGTAAAGTGGAATCGGTTCGAGTGACCAGAAATAGTATGATGCCGATTGTGTCAACAGCGCAAAAGGAGAAAGCTTTGTGTGGTTTAGGTTAAACATTTCAGGTAGGTGGATTCAAATGAATGATTGACGGAAGGTTTTACTGTGGTTTGGTGAAGTGGTTCTCCCATCTTATGTAAAAACTGGGTAAGTGAGATATACAGAAGCCGCTGCAGTTTGGACATGTGGCAAGTGCTTGTCGAAGGAATAAATATGTCATAGTCAGATGAAGGATGTTGGAATTGTGATGGGAATCACGTTCCAGAGTTCCCGGAGTGCCCTGTAAGGATGAAGGAGGTCATAGTAGCTAGGATGATCAGGCCCATCCAGCAGGTGTCCTATGTGGAGGCAGTGAAAATAGCCAAAGGAGTAGAGAGAAGGTAGTTCATGTCCCACAGTCTGCAGTGAAGCCATGCAGGAGAAGGATCCCAACAGACAAATAGTGAAAGAGGTGGACTTTGTCTTTATTGAGCAAGTGATAAATGGCATTAAAAAATTATTTGTAACCTTCCTCCAAAACTACCCATTTCAAAAATTGCATTTGCATTGCCCTCAATGCTGCAGTGATAAATTGCTTTAATAAATTGCTCTATTAAAACATCTAAGAAGCTCGATGTGAAGGCGGCAAACAGATTTCTGAATCTCCAGGACTTCAGACAAAATGTTACAGGGAGTACTGAATGAAGGCGGTCTCCCTCCCAGGTTCCTGAACCTGTGTAGGGATCTGAATAGTACCATTTTTGTTTGAAATTCAGGGTATTGGAGTGAATTTGGTTAGTGTTTATTTTACGTAATTAGTATGATTTGATAATCCCATTTTTTTATTGCGTTTTGGTTATTTTTTACAACCCCGTACAGTAGGTGGCAGCAATACACCTGATGAGTGTAGTCTGACTATAAACCTCAGAGAAGAAGACATGGTGTTGGAACCAAAGTGTTGGTCATTTTTTCCAGTTGAATCCTAATTTGATGTTACATTACATTTGGTTCTTACTTCATGTAGCCTGCTAGCTAACCAACATCTTCATACTTCGCCTACTCCTCTCTGATAAGATACCGCTGCACAAACATGCTTATCTAGGCCTACAACAGCACTGGTACCAGGCAGTATTAGCTAGCTACGTTTGCTCTGACTCTTAATACATTTAGCAAGCTAGCTAGCCCGCTAACTAGCTATTAGCAGCTAACATTATTGGAGCAACACCTTGCTAAGAACAGACAATATTTTGCCTTTAATGTCATGGCATGAAAAGAATTGCCAGAATATTATACAATGACTTATCAACAGCTCTAACAATTTGACCCCAACAGGAAATCTACACTGGCAGTTATAAAAAGACCCATTTACTATATAACCATTGATTCTTGAAGAATATAACTTATAAATGCCTCAAATGTTTCAACCCACCAGAAACCAAAACATACGCTCGTATAACGCCACTGTTTGTAAACTAATACTATACGGCTGAGGAGTAGGGTCGATCCAAGCGTTCTGACCTCGCAATGACAGTAAAGCACCCAAGCTAACTGGCTAACGTTGGATAGCTTGCTAGACACAAATCAGAGAAAACCTCACTCTTACCATTTTACTTGCCCTAGCAGAGCTGGTTAGGCTGTTTTCATGTGATCCAGAGCGTTGGTGACTAACTGTGCTGCTGGCAACAATTTAATTTGAGCTTTTTTGCAGATGTTTACTGACACCGGCCATAGTCAAAAAGTTATTAAATTCATCAGTAATTCTGCTCTCTAATCAAGTCAATAAACATTGGGTAGTTAATTAGAATATAGTTACTAAACTGGCAGGTTTGATGTATAAGTAGCCAACTAACGTTAGGTAGCTAGTTAACATACCGATACATACTGCTGGAAAGATATATATTCCTCCATTTTCTTCAAATCTGAAAACGTGTGAAGCCACGCCCATTTCCTGAAGAATTGCATTATGGGCTGCTTGAACAGACGCTTTTTTACCGACCTCAGTCCTCAGTCTTCAGAAAGATTGTGAAAACAAACAAAAAAAGTTTAGTCATTATTTTTATTTGTTCAAGATATAAGACCTTTCCTGTGACTGGAATGATAATTGGATCATTTATTTCAGCATGTCCATGCAAAGTCGTGACAAAAAAGAAAGGAAGAAGTTAGCCATTCTATTGCTAATCAACAAGAGAGAAACAAGCTTTTAGGCAACTGCCATAACTACGCTTGGCCTATGGATAATATCATGCTTTCGAATGCTGAAGATGACGAATTCCCCTCTTTACTGGTTACTCCGTGCAAACCTCCACCCTCCAAAAACCCAACATGAACTCTGACATCGTGGCTACCCTCTCCTTACTCATCAACTGTGACGCCATTGAGAAAATGGTATGCGCTAACACCATGGTTATCGAAGGCTTGAAAAAGACTGTGGAGTTTGCATGTGGTGAAATTAATGATGTGAAACGAGAGTGGCAAAAGTTGAAAAAAATGTGGAAAGGGTGGAAAAGTATAACAATGTCTACCATAGACGTCTCACTGATCTGGAACAATACACAAGAAAATGGAACCTGAGACTCTACGGCTTGCCAGAGGTGGAGAATGAAGATGTGCGAGGAGAGGCTATCCATATCTGCCAAAATCAAAATCAAATCAAATCAAATCAAATTTTATTTGTCACATACACATGGTTAGCAGATGTTAATGCGAGTGTAGCGAAATGCTTGTGCTTCTAGTTCCGGC
>NW_024604750.1:0-3734 GCF_018296145.1 Oncorhynchus tshawytscha | reverse complement strand
GTAACGGTTTTCTAGTGGTGATGAAGGAGAGTCTATTTATTAAACAAAACGTAAACACGACTAAACACTAAACACGACTAAACACTAAACACTACAAAACAATAAACGTAATGAAAACCGAAAACAGCCTATCTAGTGCAAACTAACAGAGAGTACAAGTAAGACACTAAGGACAATCACCCACGACAAACTCAAAGAATATGGCTGCCTAAATATGGTTCCCAATCAGAGACAACGATAAGCACCTGCCTCTGATTGAGAACCACTCCAGACAACCATAGACCTTGCTAGACAACCCACTAAGCTACAATCCCAATACCACCACCAAAACCCCAAGACAAACACACCACAATTACAAAAACCCCATGCCACACCCTGGCCTGACCAAATACATAAAGATAAACACAAAATACTTTGACCAGGGCGTGACAGAACCCCCCTAAGGTGCGGACTCCCGAACGCACCTCAAAACAATAGGGAGGGTCCGGGTGGGCGTCTGTCCATGGTGGCGGCTCCGGCGCGGGACGTGGACCCCACTCCTTTAATGTCTTAGTCCCCTCTCCCTTCGTCCCTGGATAGTCCACCCTCGCCGCCGACCATGGCCTAGTAGTCCCCACCCAGAACCCCACTGGACTGAGGAGCAGATCGGGACTGAAGGACAGCTCAGGACCGAGGCAGCTCGGGACTGAGGGAAGCTCGGGGAGTGAGAGGGAAGCTCAGGAGTGAGAGGAAGCTCGGGAGGTGAGAGGAAGCTCAGGAGTGAGAGGAAGCTCAGGAGTGAGAGGAAGCTCAGGAGTGAGAGGAAGCTCAGGAGTGAGAGGAAGCTCAGGCAGGTAGATCAGGGTGAGATCTCACCAGCTCCTGGCTGGCTGGTGGTTTCAGCAGATCCTCCTGGCTGACTGGCAGATTCCAGATCCTGGCTGACTGGCAGATCCTGGCTGACTGGCAGATCTGGAAGAGTCTGGTTGACTGGCAGATCTGGAAGAGTCTGGTTGACTGGCAGATCTGGAAGAGTCTGGTTGACTGGCAGATCTGGAAGAGTCTGGTTGACTGGCAGATCTGGAAGAGTCTGGTTGACTGGCAGATCTGGAAGAGTCTGGCTGACTGGGCAGATCTGGAAGAGTCTGGCTGACTGGCAGATCTGGAAGAGTCTGGCTGACTGGCAGATCTGGCGGAGCTGGGCAGACTGGCGGCGCTGGGCACTGGCAGATCTGGGCAGACTGGCGACTGGGCAGACTGGCGGCGCTGGGCAGACTGGCGCTGGGCAGACTGACGACGCTGGGCAGACTGGCGACGCTGGGCAGACTGGCGCTGGGCAGACTGGCGGCGCTGGGCAGACTGGCGGCGCTGGGCAGACTGGCGTGCTGGGCAGACTGGGGGCACTGGCGGCGCTGGGCAGACTGGCGGCACTGGCTGCTCCATGGCTGACAGCTCTGGCGGCTTCTACAGACTGACCGCTCTGGCAGCTCCGTGCTGACTGGCAGCTCCTTACAGACTGGCAGCTCCTTGCAGACTGACAGCTCCGTGCAGACTGACAGCTCCTTGCAGACTGGCAGCTCCATGCAGACTGGCAGCTCCATGCAGACTGGCAGCTCCATGCAGACTGGCTGCTCTATGCAGACTGACAGCTCTGGCTGCTTCATGCAGACTGACATCTCTGGCTGCTCCATGAGACTGGCTGCTTCATGCAGACTGGCAGCTCGGGCTGCTTCATGTAGACTGACAGCTCTGGCTGCTCCATGCGGACTGACAGCTCTGGCTGCTCCATGTAGACTGACTGCTTCATGCAGACTGGCAGCTCGGGCTGCTTCATGTAGACTGACAGCTCTGGCTGCTCCATGCAGACTGACAGCTCTGACTGTTCCATGCAGACTGACAGCTCTGGCTGCTTCATGCAGACTGGCAGCTCTGGCTGCTCCATGTAGACTGGCTGCTTCATGCAGACTGGCAGCTCGGGCTGCTTCATGTAGACTGACAGCTCTGGCTGCTCCTTGCAGACTGGCAGCTCCATGCAGACTGGCAGCTCTGGCTGCTCCATGCAGACTGACAGCTCTGGCTGCTTCATGCAGACTGGCAGCTCTGGCTGCTCCATGCAGACTGGCAGCTCTGGCTGCTCCATGCAGACTGACAGCTCTGGCTGCTCCATGCAGACTGGCTGCTTCATGCAGACTGGCAGCTCTGGCTGCTCCATGCAGACTGACAGCTCTGGCTGCTCCATGCAGACTGACAGCTCTGGCTGCTCCTTGCAGACTGGCAGCTCTGGCTGCTCCATGCAGACTGACAGCTCTGGCTGCTCCATGCAGACTGACATCTCTGGCTGCTCCATGCAGACTGACATCTCTGGCTGCTCTATGCGGACTGACAGCTCTGGCTGCTCTATGCGGACTGACAGCTCTGGCTGCTCCATGCAGGCTGGCAGCTCTGGCTTCTCCATGCAGGCTGGCAGCTCTGGCTGCGCTGAACAGGCGGGAGACTCCGGCAGCGTAGGAGAGGAGAAAGGCTCTGGCTGCGCTAAACAGGCGGGAGGCTCCGGCAGCGCTGTAGAGGAGGAAGGCTCTGGCTGCGCTGAACAGCGGGAGGATCCGGCAGCGCTGTAGAGGAGAAAGGCTCTGGCTGCGCTAAACAGGCGGGAGACTCCAGCAGCGCAGGAGAGGAGAAAGCGCTGGCTGCGCTGAACAGGCGAGGCACACTGAAGGCCTGGTGCATGGTGCTGGAACTGGTGGTACTGGATCGAGGACACGCACAGGAAGCCTGGAGCGGGGAGCTGCTACCGGAGGACTGGAGTGTGGAGGTGGCACAGGATGGGCTAGACCGTGAAGGCGTACTGGAGATCTTGAGAGCAGTGTTGGCACAGGATGTGCAAGGCTAGGGATGTGCACAGGAGGCCTGGTGCGTGAGGCTGGCACCAACTTCACCAGCCGACTAACACGCACCTCAGGACGAGTATGGAGCGCTAACCCAGGTGCCATCAAATCCCCAACACGTTCCGTCGGGCGAATTCCATGCAAAAAGCACCAACACAGCAACTCCCTCATTTCTCTCTCCTCCAATTTCCCCATTAACTCCTTCACAGTCTCTGGTTCTGGTCTCCTCCTTGGCTCCTCACGATAAACAGGGAGAGTTGGCTCAGGTCTGACTCCTGACTCTGCCACACTCTCCCTGAGCCCCCAAGAAATTTTGGGGCTGATTCTCAGGCTTCCATCCGCTACGCCGTGCTGCCTCCTCATATCTGCGCCTCTCAGCTTTCGCCGCCTCCAGTTCTTCCTTGGGGGCGGCGATATTCTCCAGGCTGAGCCCAGGGTCCTTTACCGTCCAGTTCTTCCTCCCATGTCCATTTCTCCAGGTGGTGCAGCCTCTCCCACTGCAGCTGCTGCTGCTCCTGCTGCTGCTGCCTCTGTTGCCTCTCCTGTGGTTCCTGCCTGTTAACACGCTGCTTGGTCCGTTGGTGGTGGGTGATTCTGTAACGGTTTTCTAGTGGTGATGAAGGAGAGTCGGACCAAACTGCAGCGTGTCGATTGCGATCCATATTTATTAAACAAAACGTAAACACGACTAAACACTAAACACGACTAAACACTAAACACTACAAAACAATAAACGTAATGAAAACTGAAAACAGCCTATCTAGTGCAAACTAACAGAGAGTACAAGTAAGACACTAAGGACAATCACCCACGACAAACTCAAAGAATATGGCTGCCTAAATATGGTTCCCAATCAGAGACAACAATAAG
>NW_024604749.1:0-3733 GCF_018296145.1 Oncorhynchus tshawytscha | reverse complement strand
TAATTCTCAATCCGCGCGTTGACTAAGAACAGTCCTTATCTGTGGTACTGTATATTAACTATACCACACCTCCTCAGTCCTTATCTGTGGTACTGTATATTAACTATATACCACACCTCCTCAGTCCTTATCTGTGGTACTGTATATTAATAACTATATACCACACCTCCTCAGTCCTTATCTGTGGTACTGTATATTAACTATATACCACACCTCCTCAGTCCTTATCTGTGGTACTGTATATTAACTATATACCACACCTCCTCCAGTGTTATCTGTGGTACTGTATATTAACTATATACCACACCTCCTCAGTCCTTATCTGTGGTACTGTATATTAACTATATACCACACCTCCTCAGTCCTTATCTGTGGTACTGTATATTAACTATATACCACACCTCCTCAGTCCTTATCTGTGGTACTGTATATTAACTATATACCACACCTCCTCAGTCCTTATCTGTGGTACTGTATATTAACTATATACCACACCTCCTCAGTCCTTATCTGTGGTACTGTATATTAACTATATACCACACCTCCTCAGTCCTTATCTGTGGTACTGTATATTAACTATATACCACACCTCCTCAGTCCTTATCTGTGGTACTGTATATTAACTATACCACACCTCTCCTCAGTCCTTATCAGTGGTACTGTATATTAACTATATACCACACCTCCTCAGTCCTTATCTGTGGTACTGTATATTAACTATATACCACACCTCCTCAGTCCTTATCTGTGGTACTGTATATTAACTATATACCACACCTCCTCAGTCCTTATCTGTGGTACTGTATATTAACTATATACCACACCTCCTCAGTCCTTATCTGTGGTACTGTATATTAACTATATACCACACCTCTCAGTCCTTATTGTGGTACTGTATATATAACTATATACCACACCTCCTCAGTCCTTATCTGTGGTACTGTATATTAACTATATACCACACCTCCTCAGTCCTTATCTGTGGTACTGTATATTAACTATATACCACACCTCCTCAGTCCTTATCTGTGGTACTGTATATTAACTATATACCACACCTCCTCAGTCCTTATCTGTGGTACTGTATATTAACTATATACCACACCTCCTCAGTCCTTATCTGTGGTACTGTATATTAACTATATACCACACCTCCTCAGTCCTTATCTGTGGTACTGTATATTAACTATATACCACACCTCCTCAGTCCTTATCTGTGGTACTGTATATTAACTATATACCACACCTCCTCAGTCCTTATCTGTGGTATATTAACTGTATATTAACTATATACCACACCTCCTCAGTCCTTATCTGTGGTACTGTATATTAACTATATACTACACCTCTCAGTCCTTATCTGTACTGTATATTAACTGTATATTAACTATATACCACACATCTCATTCCTTATCTGTGGTACTGTATATTAACTATATACCACACCTCCTCAGTCCTTATCTGTGGTACTGTATATTAACTATATACCACACCTCCACAGTCCTTATCTGTGGTACTGTATATTAACTATATACCACACCTCCTCAGTCCTTATCTGTGGTACTGTATATTAACTATATACCACACTCCTCAGTCCTTATCTGTGGTACTTATACACCTATATACCACACCTCCTCAGTCCTTATCTGTGGTACTGTATATTAACTATATACCACACCTCCACAGTCCTTATCTGTGGTACTGTATATTAACTATATACCACACCTCCTCAGTCCTTATCTGTAGTACTGTATATTAACTATATACCACACCTCCTCAGTCCTTATCTGTGGTACTGTATATTAACTATATACTTACACCTCCTCAGTCCTTATCAGTGGTACTGTATATTAACTATATACCACACCTCCTCAGTCCTTATCTGTAGTACTGTATATTAACTATATACCACACCTCCTCAGTCCTTATCTGTGGTACTGTATATTAACTATATACTTACACCTCTCAGTCCTTATCAGTGGTACTGTATATTAACTATATACTTAACTCCTCAGTCCTTATCTGTGGTACTTATATTAACTATATACTTACACCTCCTCAGTCCTTATCAGTGGTACTGTATATTAACTATATACCACACCTCCTCAGTCCTTATCTGTGGTACTGTATATTAACTATATACCACACCTCCTCAGTCCTTATCTGTGGTACTGTATATTAACTATATACTTACACCTCCTCAGTCCTTATCTGTGGTACTGTATATTAACTATATACTTACACCTCCTCAGTCCTTATCTGTGGTACTGTATATTAACTATATACCACACCTCCTCAGTCCTTATCTGTGGTACTGTATATTAACTATATACCACACCTCCTCAGTCCTTATCTGTGGTACTGTATATTAACTATATACCACACCTCCTCAGTCCTTATCTGTGGTACTGTATATTAACTATATACCACACCTCCTCAGTCCTTATCTGTGGTACTGTATATTAACTATATACCACACCTCCTCAGTCCTTATCTGTGGTACTTATCTATATACCACCTCCTCCAGTCCTTATCTGTACTGTATATTAACTATATACCACACCTCCTCAGTCCTTTATCAGTGGAACTGTATATTAACTATATACCACACCTCCTCAGTCCTTATCTGTGGTACTGTATATTAACTATATACCACACCTCCTCAGTCCTTATCTGTGGTACTGTATATTAACTATATACCACACCTCCTCAGTCCTTATCTGTGGTACTGTATATTAACTATATACCACACCTCCTCAGTCCTTATCTGTGGTACTGTATATTAACTATATACCACACCTCCTCAGTCCTTATCTGTGGTACTGTATATTAACTATATACCACACCTCCTCAGTCCTATCTGTGGTACTGTATATTAACTATATACCACACCTCCTCAGTCCTTATCTGTGTACTGTATATTAACTATATACACACCTCCTCAGTCCTTATCTGTGGTACTGTATATTAACTATATACCACACCTCCTCAGTCCTATCTGTGGTACTGTATATTAACTATATACCACACCTCCACAGTCATATCTGTGGTACTGTATATTAACTATATACCACACCTCCTCAGCATATCTGTGGTACTGTATATTAACTATATACCACACCTCCTCAGTCCCTTATCTGTGGTACTGTATATTAACTATATACCACACCTCCTCAGTCCTTATCTGTACTGTATATTAACTGTATATTAACTATACCACACCTCTCAGTCCTTATCTGTGGTACTGTATATTAACTATATACCACACCTCCTCAGTCCTTATCTGTACTGGGTATATGTAACTGTATATTAACTTATACCACACCTCCTCAGTCCTTATCAGTTATACTGTATATTAACTATATACCACACCTCCTCCAGTCCTTATCTGTGGTACTTATATTAACTATATACCACACCTCCTCAGTCTTTATCTGTACTGTATATTAACTGTATATTAACTATATACCACACTGTGGTACTCTATATACTCCTCAGTCCTTATCTGTACTGTATATTTTGTATATTAACTATATGCCACACCTCCTCAGTCTTATCAGTGGTACTGTATATTAACTATATACCACACCTCCTCAGTCATATCTGTGGTACTGTATATTAACTATATACCACACCTCCCTCAGTCCTTATCTGTGGTACTGTATATTTAACTATATACTTACACCTCCTCAGTCCTTATCTGTGGTACTGTATATTAACTATATACTTACAC
>NW_024604748.1:0-3731 GCF_018296145.1 Oncorhynchus tshawytscha | reverse complement strand
TGTCTTGCTGTTTCTCCCTCTGTCTCACTGTCTCTCTCTCTGTTTCTCTGTTTCTCTCTCTGTCTCGCTGTTTCTCACTCTGTCTCGCTGTCTCTCTCTGTCTGCCTCGCTGTTTCTCTCTCTGTCTCATTCTCTATCTCGCTGTCTCTCACTGTCTCTCGCTGTCTCTCTCTCTCTGTCTCGCTGTCTCTCTCTCTGTCTTGCTGCCTCTCTCTCTGTCTTGCTGTTTCTCCCTCTGTCTCGCTGTCTCTCTCTGTCTGTCTCGCTGTCTCTCGCTGTAATATCTAACAAGTAATCTAACCTAACAATTTCACAACTACCTTATACACACAAGTGTAAAGGAATGAATAAGAATATGTACATAGAAATATATGAATGAGTGATGGCGAGCGGCATAGGCAAGATGCAGTAGATGGTAGAAATTACAGTATATATATATATATATATATATATATATATGAGATGATAATGTAGGGTATGTAAGCGACGATATAAAGTGGCATTGTTTAAAGTGGCTAGTGATACATTTATTACATCGAATTTTTGTCAGCAAGGACAAAAATAACCATACTCAACAATAACAATAAGCATACAGTAGAGTACATGTGCAGGTTGATTGGTCTGTCAGACACTGTCCTCAACCTATGGTGGAGAGAATGGTGGCGCTTTTGCCAACCCATTGGTTTCAGGTCCTCCCAACAGATCAGGTAGCACACCTCATCAGAGAGGTCTTGAAACCCTTGAATAAGGGTTTCAAATTTGGGGAAATGACACTCTAATTGTTTTATATTTTTTACATTTTGTCAGGAAATGGAGCTCCGTCTCAGGTTCTATTGTTGTGCAGTGGTTGCACAGCCTTTCCTCTACAGGGAGCCAGGTTTTCCTGTGTCTACCCTTCTCAATGGCAAGGCTGTGCTCACTGAGCCTGTACTTTGTCAAGGGTTTTCTAAGGCTTTGATCAGTAACCATGGTCAAATATTTAGCCACAGTGTACTGTCAATTTAGGGCCAGATAGCACTGCATTTTGCTTTGTGCTTGTGCTTGTGTTTCCCAATAAGCAATATAGTTTTGTTTTGACTGTGTTGTAATTTGGTTTATCCTGATTGATTGGATGTTCTGGTCCTGAGGCTTCAGTGTGCTAGTGGAACAGGTTTGTGAACTCAGCCCCAGGACCAGCTGGATGAGGGGACTCTTTTCTTTGCTCAGCTCTTGTCTCTCCGTTTCTCTCTCTCAAATTCCGATTGCTTTATTGGCATGAAATACAATTGGTAGGTATTGCCAAAGCAGTATAGTGGTACAGCATTTCAGTAAATACAGTGCAATGCATTGAGGATAATAAAATACAGTTCATTTCAGTAGTAATAATAATAGTACATGTACCTGTATACATGTATACATTATAACACTTCTGCTGTTGTACTGTGTAATCTTCGGTCAGTACATTTAATTAAATACAAATAAGATCATAAAAAAGAAAAGAAAGAATGTCTAATAAAAAAAACAACAGAATGATGATTGTTACACTATGTATTACTAGAAAGTTATATACAATGTAAATACGACAGGGAATTAATGGTAATGGGATGTCCCTCAGACTATGGCAGTCATATACATATCTGGCAGTAATATTTGCGGTTTCTCCCTCAACCAGAATAATTCCCAGCTTTATGTCATTGGTAAATGCACAGAGGTTGGGAATTGATTGAGATTTGTTTTTAAAGATAAACTTATTTGGGAGTATTTCTCACAGTAGAGGAAAAAGTACATCTCTGTCTCTACCTCCCCTGTCTTGCAGTGACCACATAGACACTCCTCTTTGGGGAGCCATGTCTTTTTATGTCTATAGCCAATCGCCGAGCCTGTATTTGGTCAGGATCTGTCTCTGTTTTGTATCTCTGACAGAGTACAGATGTTCTGCCAATTTGTCTTCTCATTTGAGGGCCAAATAGCAATTTAGTTTATTCTGTGTTTTTTCATTTCTGTAACAGTGTGATTGATTTCCCTGTGTGATTGGATAATAGGGTTATGTAGTGTATTAACAACTGACACAGGGGACTCTTTTCAGGGTTCAGGTCTTGGGTTTCCAGTGCTTTGAATTGTAAGGTTTTGGGGGTTAATTTCAAATGGTGTCAACATTTTAGTGTCCTTTTCTTTATATTTACAGTTAAAGGGAATCGTCCGAGTTCCGCCCTGCATGCATTATTTGGTACTTTCTTTTGGATATTTAGGATAATTCTAGATTTTCTATTGTTTTTTTTCTCCCAGTGCTTATAATTGTTAATTGGTGGACCCCAAACCTTGCATCCATATAATGCAATTGGTAACATTACACTATTGAATATTGTGCACCAGATTTGGATAGGAATATAACATTTTTTGAACTCTGTCATGTGTGCATAATTAGAGTATCCGTGTAATTGACATAATTAATTATATCCGTCTAAAACTGGCTGTTTTAGTGGTCATCTCCCTAGGCAGACCATGCAAAGACTCAAAGAGAAAAAGACTACGAGCGTGAGAAACAACCGTAAAAGGACCTCTCTCTGTCTCTCTCTATCTCACTGTCTCTGTCTCTGTCTCTATCTCTCTATCTCTCTCTCTGTCTCTATCTCTCTTTCTATGTCTCTCTTTCTATGTCTCTCTTTCTATGTCTCTCTCTGTCTCTCTCTGTGTCTCTCTCTGTCTCTCTCTCTGTCTCTCTCTCTCTGTCTCTCTCTCTGTCTCTGTCTCTCTGTCTCTCTGTCTCTGTCTCTCTGTCTCTCTGTGTCTCTGTCTCTCTGTGTCTCTGTGTCTCTATTTCTCTCTCTGTCTCTCTGTCTCAATTCAATTCAAGGGCTTTATTGGCATGGGAAACGTGTTAACATTGCCAAAGCAAGTGAGGTAGATAATATATGAAGTGAATATATAAAGTGAAATAAACACAAAATACAAATTAACAGTAAACATTACACATACAGAAGTTTCAAAACAATAAAGACATTACAAATGTCATATTATATATATATATATATATATATATATATATATATATATATATATATACACACAGTGTTTTAACAATGTACAGATGGTAAAGGACACAAGATAAAATACATCTCTCTGTCTCTCTCTGTCTCTGTCTCTCAATTCAATTTAACCGGCTTTATTGGCATTGGAAACATATGTTTACATTGCCAAAGTAAGTGAAATAGATAATAAACAAAAGTGAAATAAACAATAGAAACATTACACAAGTTCCACAGAAATAGAGAGATTTCAAATGTCATATTATGTCTATATACAGTGTTGTAACCATGTGCAAATAGTTCAAGTACAGAAGGGAAAATAAATAAACATATAGGGGTTGGATTTATAATGGTGTTTGTTCTTTACTGGTTGCATTTTTCTTGTGGCAACAGGTCACAAATATTGCTGCTGTGATGCACACTGTGGTATTCCACCCAGTAGATATGGGAGTTTATCAAAATTGGATTTGTTTTTGAATTCTTTGTTGGTGTGTGTAATCAAGCTGCATCCATGTCTCACTCCACGGACCTGTGGAAAGAAATGTGTGTTTTTTGCCAATGTTAACCACACACTTGTTATTTGTGTACATGGATGTTTTTCCCTCAACACCTCTTTCCATCAATTTGTATAGCAGACCCTCATGCCAAATGGAGTCTAAAGATTTTTGGAGATCAACAAAGCATGAGAAGACTTTGCCTTTGTTTTGGTTTGTTTGTTTGTCAATT
>NW_024604747.1:0-3730 GCF_018296145.1 Oncorhynchus tshawytscha | reverse complement strand
TGTCACGCCCTGGTCAAAGTATTTTGTGTTTATCTTTATGTATTTGGTCAGGCCAGGGTGTGGCATGGGGTTTTTGTAATTGTGGTGTGTTTGTCTTGGGGTTTTGGTGGTGGTATTGGGATTCTAGCTTAGTGGGTTGTCTAGCAAGGTCTATGGCTGTCTGGAGTGGTTCTCAATCAGAGGCAGGTGCTTATCGTTGTCTCTGATTGGGAACCATATTTAGGCAGCCATATTCTTTGAGTTTGTCGTGGGTGATTGTCCTTAGTGTCTTACTTGTACTCTCTGTTAGTTTGCACTAGATAGGCTGTTTTCGGTTTTCATTTACGTTTATTGTTTTGTAGTGTTTAGTGTTTAGTCGTGTTTACGTTTTGTTTAATAAATATGGATCGCAATCGACACGCTGCAGTTTGGTCCGACTCTCCTTCATCACCACTAGAAAACCGTTACAGAATCACCCACCACCAACGGACCAAGCGGCGTGTCAACAGGCAGGAGCAGCCGAAAGAGGAGAGGCAACAAAGGCAGCAACAGCGGCGCAATGAGGATTGGACATGGGACGATATATTGGATGGCAAGGGTTGCTACACATGGGAGGAGATCCTGGCGGGAAGGGATCGCCTTCCATGGGAACAGGTGGAGGCACTTAGGAGAGCAGAGGCAGCCGGAGAGAGGAGCCGGCGATACGAGGGAACACGGTTGGCAAGAAAGCCCGGGAGTCAGCCCCAAAAATTTCTTGGGGGGGGGCTTACAGGGAGTATAGCTATGCCAGGTAGGAGACCTGCGCAAACTCCCTGTGCTTACCGGGGGGCTGGAGAGACCGGGCAGGCACCGTGTTATGCTGTGGAGCGCACGGTGTCTCCAGTGCGGGTGCACAGCCCGGTTCGATATATTCCAGCTCCTCGTATCGGCCGGGCTAGAGTGGGCATCGAGCCAGGTAAGGTTGGGCAGGCTCGGTGCTCAAGAGCTCCAGTGCGCCTGCACGGTCCGGTCTATCCAGTACCACCTCCACACCCCAGCCCTCCGGTAGCAGCTCCCCGCACCAGGCTTCCTGTGCGTGTCCTCGATCCAGTACCACCAGTTCCAGCACCACGCACCAGGCCTTCAGTGTGCCTCGCCTGTTTAGCGCAGCCAGAGCCTTTCTCCTCTCCTGCGCTGCCGGAGTCTCCCGCCTATCTAGCGCTGTTAGAGCCTTCCTCATCTCCAGCGCTGCCGGAGTCTCCCGCCTGTTTAGCGCAGCCAGAGCCTTCCTCCTCTACAGCGCTGTCGCCTCCCCGCCTGTTTAGCTTAGCCAGAGCTGCCAGTCTGCAAGGAGCAGCCAGAGCTGTCAGTCTCTGCATGGAGCAGCCAGAGCTGCCAGTCTGCATGAAGCAGCCAGTCTGCATGGAGCAGCCAGAGGCTGTCAGTCATGGAGCAGTCAGAGCTGTCAGTCTACATGGAAGCAGCCCGAGCTGCCAGTCTGCATGAAGCAGCCAGTCTACATGGAGCAGCCAGAGCTGCCAGTCTGCATGAAGCAGCCAGAGATGTCAGTCTGCATGGAACAGTCAGGCTGTCAGTCTGCATGGAGCAGCCAGAGCTGTCAGTCTACATGAAGCAGCCCGAGCTGCCAGTCTGCATGAAGCAGTCAGTCTACATGGAGCAGCCAGAGGTGTCAGTCCGCATGGAGCAGCCAGAGCTGTCAGTCTACATGAAGCAGCCCGAGCTGCCAGTCTGCATGAAGCAGCCAGTCTACATGGAGCAGCCAGAGATGTCAGTCTGCATGAAGCAGCCAGAGCTGTCAGTCTGCATAGAGCAGCCAGTCTGCATGGAGCTGTCAGTCTGCACGGAGCTGTCAGTCTGTAAGGAGCTGCCAGTCTGCAAGGAGCTGCCAGTCAGCACGGAGCCGCCAGAGCGGTCAGTCTGTAAGAAGCCGCCAGAGCTGTCAGCCTATATGGAGCAGCTAGTGCCGCCAGTCTGCCCAGCGCCGCCAGTGCCCCCCAGTCTGCCCAGCGTCGCCAGTCTGCCCAGCGCCGTCAGTCTGCCCAGCATCGCCAGTCTGCCCAGCATCGCCAGTCGGCCCAGCACCGCCAGTCTGCCCAGCGCCGCCAGTCTGCCCAGCGTCGTCAGTCTGCCCAGCGTCGTCAGTCTGCCCAGCGTCGTCAGTCTGCCCAGCGCCGCCAGTCTGCCCAGCATCGCCAGTCGGCCCAGCACCGCCAGTCTGCCCAGCACCCCAGTCTGCTTCAGCGTCGTCCAGTCTGCCCAGCGCGTGCCAGTCTGCCCAGCGTCGCTGTCTGCCAGCGCCGTCAGTCTGCCCAGCGTCGTCAGTCTGCCCAGGGTCGCCAGTCTGCCCAGCACCGCCAGTCTGCCCAGCGTCGCCAGTCTGCCCAGCGTCGCCAGTCTGCCCAGCGTCGTCTTGATCTGCCCAGCGTCGCCAGTCTGCCCAGCGCGCCAGTCTGCCCAGCGCCGCCAGTCTGCCCAGGGTCAGCCAGTCTGCCAGATCTGCCAGTCTGCCAGACTCTTCCAGATCTGCCCAGTCTGCCCAGCCCGACTCTTCCAGATCTGCCAGTCGCCAGTCTGCCAGACTCTTCCAGATCTGCCAGTCAACCAGACTCTTCCAGATCTGCCAGTCAACCAGACTCTTCCAGATCTGCCAGTCAACCAGACTCTTCAGATCTGCCAGTCAACCAGACTCTTCCAGATCTGCCAGTCAACCCTGACTCTTCCAGATCTGCCAGTCAACCAGACTCTTCCAGATCTGCCAGTCAACCAGACTCTTCCAGATCTGTCAGTCAGCCGGGATCACTGCCAGTCAGCCAGGATCTGCTGAAACCACCAGCCAGCCAGGAGCTGGTAGATCTATCTACCTGCCTGGCTTCCTCTCACTCCTGAGCTTCCTCTCACTCCTGAGCTTCCTCTCACTCCTGAGCTTCCTCTCACTCCTGGAAGGCTTCCTCTCACTCCTGAGCTTCCTCTCACTCCTGAGCTTCCTCTCACTCCTGAGCTTCCTCTCACTCCACAGGCTTTCTCTCACTCCTGAAGCTTCCCCTCAGTCCCGGAGCTGCCTCGGTTACCCGGGCTGTCCTTCAGTCCCGATCTGCTCCTCAGTCCAGTGGGGTTCTGGGTGAGGACTACTAGGCCATGGTCGGCGGCGAGGGTGGACTATCAGGGGCCAGGAGAGGGGACTAAGACATTAAAAGGTGGGGTCCCACGTCCAGCGCCGGAGCCGCCACCATGGACAGACGCCCACCCGGACCCTCCCTATTGTTTTGAGGTGCGTTCGGGAGTCCGCACCTTAGGGGGGGGTTCTGTCACGCCCTGGTCAAAGTATTTTGTGTTTATCTTTATGTATTTGGTCAGGCCAGGGTGTGGCATGGGGTTTTTGTAATTGTGGTGTGTTTGTCTTGGGGTTTTGGTGGTGGTATTGGGATTCTAGCTTAGTGGGTTGTCTAGCAAGGTCTATGGCTGTCTGGAGTGGTTCTCAATCAGAGGCAGGTGCTTATCGTTGTCTCTGATTGGGAACCATATTTAGGCAGCCATATTCTTTGAGTTTGTCGTGGGTGATTGTCCTTAGTGTCTTACTTGTACTCTCTGTTAGTTTGCACTAGATAGGCTGTTTTCGGTTTTCATTTACGTTTATTGTTTTGTAGTGTTTAGTGTTTAGTCGTGTTTACGTTTTGTTTAATAAATATGGATCGCAATCGACACGCTGCAGTTTGGTCCGACTCTCCTTCATCACCACTAGAAAACCGTTACA
>NW_024604746.1:0-3729 GCF_018296145.1 Oncorhynchus tshawytscha | reverse complement strand
ATCCATGTTTAATACAACAAAGAAACACGAACTTACAAAAAACAATAAACAAAACCGAAACAGCCTATCTGGTGCAAACTAACAGAGAGTACACATAGGACACTAAGGACAATCACCCACGACAAACTCAAGAATATGGCTGCCTAAATATGGTTCCCAATCAGAGACAACGATAAGCACCTGCCTCTGATTGAGAACCACTCCAGACAGCCATAGACCTTGCTAGACAACCCACTAAGCTACAATCCCAATACCACCACCAAAACCCCAAGACAAACACACCACAATTACAAAACCCCATGCCACACCCTGGCCTGACCAAATACATAAAGATAAACACAAAATACTTTGACCAGGGCGTGACAGAACCCCCCTAAGGTGCGGACTCCCGAACGCACCTCAAAACAATAGGGAGGGTCCGGGTGGGCGTCTGTCCATGGTGGCGGCTCCGGCGCGGACGTGGACCCCACTCCTTTAATGTCTTAGTCCCCTCTCCCTTCGTCCCTGGATAGTCCACCCTCGCCGCCGACCATGGCCTAGTAGTCCTCACCCAGAACCCCACTGGACTGAGGAACAGATCGGGACTGAAGGACAGCTCGGGACCGAGGCAGCTCGGGACTGAGGGGAAGCTCGGGAGTGAGAGAAAGCTCAGGAGTGAGAGAAAGCTCAGGAGTGAGAGAAAGCTCAGGAGTGAGAGAAAGCTCAGGAGTGAGAGAAAGCTCAGGAGTGAGAGGAAGCTCAGGAGTGAGAGGAAGCTCAGGAGTGAGAGGAAGCTCAGGAGTGAGAGGAAGCTCAGGAGTGAGAGGAAGCTCAGGAGTGAGAGGAAGCTCAGGCAGGTAGATAGATCTACCAGCTCCTGGCTGGCTGGTGGTTTCAGCAGATCCTGGCTGACTGGCAGATCCTGGCTGACTGGCAGATCTGGAAGAGTCTGGTTGACTGGCAGATCTGGAAGAGTCTGGTTGACTGGCAGATCTGGAAGAGTCTGGTTGACTGGCAGATCTGGAAGAGTCTGGTTGACTGGCAGATCTGGAAGAGTCTGGTTGACTGGCAGATCTGGAAGAGTCTGGTTGACTGGCAGATCTGGAAGAGTCTGGCTGACTGGCAGATCTGGAAGAGTCTGGCAGACTGGCGATGCTGGGCAGACCGGCGGCGCCGGGCAGACTGGCGGCGCCGGGCAGACTGGCGGCGCCGGGCAGACTGGCGGCGCCGGGCAGACTGGCGGCGCCGGGCAGACTGGCGACGCTGGGCAGACTGGCGATGCTGGGCAGACTGACGACGCTGGGCAGACTGACGACGCTGGGCAGACTGGCGGTGCTGGGCAGACTGGCGATGCTGGGCAGACTGGCGATGCTGGGCAGACTGGCGATGCTGGGCAGACTGGCGATGCTGGGCAGACTGGATGGCGCTGGGCAGACTGGCGATGCTGGGCAGACTGGGGGCACTGGCGGCGCTGGGCAGACTGGCGGCACTAGCTGCTCCATATAGGCTGACAGCTCTGGCGGCTTCTTACAGACTGACCGCTCTGGCGGCTCCGTGCTGACTGGCAGCTCCTTGCAGACTGGCAGCTCCTTGCAGACTGGCAGCTCCTTACAGACTGACAGCTCCGTGCAGACTGACAGCTCCGTGCAGACTGACAGCTCCGTGCAGACTGGCTGCTCCATGCAGACTGGCTGCTCCATGCAGACTGACAGCTCTGGCTGCTTCATGCAGACTGACAGCTCTGGCTGCTCCATGTAGACTGGCTGCTTCATGCAGACTGGCAGCTCGGGCTGCTTCATGTAGACTGACAGCTCTGGCTGCTCCATGCGGACTGACAGCTCTGGCTGCTCCATGTAGACTGACTGCTTCATGCAGACTGGCAGCTCGGGCTGCTTCATGTAGACTGACAGCTCTGGCTCCTCCATGCAGACTGACAGCTCTGACTGCTCCATGCAGACTGACAGCTCTGGCTGCTTCATGCAGACTGGCAGCTCTGGCTGCTCTATGTAGACTGGCTGCTTCATGCAGACTGGCAGCTCGGGCTGCTTCATGTAGACTGACAGCTCTGGCTGCTCCATGCGGACTGACAGCTCTGGCTGCTCCATGCAGACTGACAGCTCTGGCTGCTCCATGCGGACTGACAGCTCTGGCTGCTCCATGCGGACTGACAGCTCTGGCTGCTCCATGTAGACTGGCTGCTTCATGCAGACTGGCAGCTCGGGCTGCTTCATGTAGACTGACAGCTCTGGCTGCTCCATGTAGACTGGCTGCTTCATGCAGACTGGCAGCTCGGGCTGCTTCATGTAGACTGACAGCTCTGGCTGCTCCATGCAGACTGACAGCTCTGACTGCTCCATGCAGACTGACAGCTCTGACTGCTCCATGCAGACTGACAGCTCTGGCTGCTTCATGCAGACTGGCAGCTCTGGCTGCGCTGAACAGGCGGGAGACTCCTGCAGCGCTGTGTCGGAGGAAGGCTCTGGCTGCGCTAAACAGGCGGAAGACTCCGGCAGCGCTGGAGATGAGGAAAGCTCTAACAGCGCTAGATAGGCGTGAGACTCCGGCAGCGCAGGAGAGGAGAAAGGCTCTGGCTGCGCTAAACAGGCGGGAGGCTCCGGCAGCGCTGTAGAGGAGGAAGGCTCTGGCTGCGCTGAACAGGCGGGAGGCTCCGGCAGCGCTGTAGAGGAGAAAGGCTCTGGCTGCGCTGAACAGGCGGGAGGCTCCGGCAGCGCTGTAGAGGAGGAAGGCTCTGGCTGCGTTAAACAGGCGGGAGACTCCAGCAGCGCAGGAGAGGAGAAAAGCGCTGGCTGCGCTGAACAGGCGAGGCACACTGAAGGCCTGGTGCGTGGTGCTGGAACTGGTGGTACTGGATCGAGGACACGCACAGGAAGCCTGGTGCGGGGGCTGCTACCGGAGGGCTGGGGTGTGGAGGTGGTACTGGATAGACCGGACCGTGCAGGCGCACTGGAGCTCTTGAGCACCGAGCCTGCCCAACCTTACCTGGCTCGATGCCCACTCTAGCCCGGCCGATACGAGGAGCTGGAATATACCGAACCGGGCTGTGCACCCGCACTGGAGACACCGTGCGCTCCACAGCATAACACGGTGCCTGCCCGGTCTCTCCAGCCCCCGGTAAGCACAGGGAGTTTGCGCAGGTCTCCTACCTGGCATAGCCATACTCCCTGTAAGCCCCCCAAGAAATTTTTGGGGCTGACTCTCGGGCTTCCATCCGCTCTGCCGTGCTAGCTCCTCATAATGCCGCCTCTCTGCTTTTGCTGCCTCCAGCTCGGCTTTGGGGCGACAATAATCTCCAGGCTCATTCCAGGGTCCTTTACCGTCCAATTCCTCCTCCCATGTCCATAACTCCAGGTGGTGCAACCTCTCCCACTGTAGCTGCTGCTGCTCCTGCTGCTGCTGCCTCTGTTGCCTCTTCTCCTGTTGCTCCTTTGGGCGGCTACACTCCCTGGTTTAGCCCAGGGTCCTCTCCCGTCGAAGATCTCCTCCCATGACCAGAAATCCTTGGTGAGCATCTCCTTTTCGGCTGCTCCTGCCTGTTGACACGCCGCTTGGTCCGTTGGTGGTGGGTGATTCTGTAACGGTTTTCTAGTGGTGATGAAGGAGAGTCGGACCAAACTGCAGCGTGTCGATTGCGATCCATGTTTAATACAACAAAGAAACACGAACTTACAAAAACAATAAACAAAACCGAAACAGCCTATCTGGTGCAAACTAACAGAGAGTACACATAGG
>NW_024604745.1:0-3729 GCF_018296145.1 Oncorhynchus tshawytscha | reverse complement strand
AGTGTTGACTTTTGGACAGATGGTTGACCATGGGTTGAACTAAGCTGATGTTTAAAGCAGGGATTAGGGATCCTTCTCTCTCTCCTCTCTCCTCACTTTCTTTCCTCTCTTCCTCTCCTCCTCCTCTCCCAGGCTTAATAGAAAGGGCCTGGTTGTGATCTGAATACAGAGCACACCATCAAAGGAAACTCCAACGAAAAATGCTCTGAAACGACTTGCTCACACACACACACACACACACACACACACACACTCATTCACCCACTAACATATATACACACACACAGTGCATACTGTTCTCTCCATACATATGTTTGCATGCACACATACATTTTGAGCCTACATATACAGTATTATCACTCACTCACCTCAATGAGGGAGACACACACACACACAGCCAAAACCCAGCTCATCCAGATGACGCAGAGCTCAGCAGACGTGACACCTCAACTGTGCTCTCGGACACCTCAAGTCCCCCCTGGCTAAATGTCCATGGTGATATTAGACTTTCACTCCACTTCCTTAACTGACCCGTTTCAGTCCTGCTGATCGTGATCCCATCATATGACTGAACCTTAGTTTTTACTTACTTTTCCACCCCTCCTGTCTCTCACTCCCGCTATACCTCTCTCTCTCTATATATATATCTATATATATCTATATATATATATATCTTTCTGTCCCTCTATACCTCTCTCTCTATATACAGTGCCTTGCGAAAGTATTCGGCCCCCTTGAACTTTGCAACCTTTTGCCACATTTCAGGCTTCAAACATAAAGATATAAAACTGTATTTTTTTGTGAAGAATCAACAACAAGTGGGACACAATCATGAAGTGGAACAACATTTATTGGATATTTCAAAATTTTATAACAAATCAAAAACTGAAAAATTGAGCGTGCAAAATTATTCAGCCCCTTTACTTTCAGTGCAGCAAACTCTCTCCAGAAGTTCAGTGAGGATCTCTGAATGATCCAATGTTGACCTAAATGACTAATGATGATAAATACAATCCATCTGTGTGTAATCAAGTCTCTGTATAAATGCCCCTGCACAGTGATAGTCTCAGAGTTCCGTTAAAGCGCAGAGAGCATCATGAAGAACAAGGAACACACCAGGCAGGTCCGAGATACTGTTGTGAAGAAGTTTAAAGCGGATATGGATACAAAAGATTTCCCAAGCTTTAAACATCCCAAGGAGCACTGTGCAAGCGATAATATTGAAATGGGAAGGAGTATCAGACCACTGCAAATCTACCAAGACCTGGCCGTCCCTCTAAACTTTCAGCTCATACAAGGAGAAGACTGATCAGAGATGCAGCCAAGAGGCCCATGATCACTCTGGATGAACTGCAGAGATCTACAGCTGAGGGGGAGACTCTGTCCATAGGACAACAATCAGTCATATATTGCACAAATCTGGCCTTTATGGAAGAGTGGCAAGAAGAAAGCCATTTCTAAAGATATCCATAAAAAGTGTTGTTTAAAGTTTGCCACAAGCCACCTGGGAGACACACCAAACATGTGGAAGAAGGTGCTCTGGTCAGATGAAACCAAAATGGAACTTTTTGGCAACAATGCAAAACGTTATGTTTGGCGAAAAGCAACACAGCTCATCACCCTGAACACACCATCCCCACTGTCAAACATGGTGGTGGCAGCATCATGGTTTGGGCCTGCTTTTCTTCAGCAGGGACAGGGAAGATGGTTAAAATTGATGGGAAGATGGATGGAGCCAAATACAGGACCATTCTGGAAGAAAACCTGATGGAGTCTGCAAAAGACCTGAGACTGGGACGGAGATTTGTCTTCCAACAAGACAATGATCAAAAACATAAAGCAAAATCTACAATGGAATGGTTCAAAATAAACATATCCAGGTGTTAGAATGGCCAAGTCAAAGTCCAGACCTGAATCCAATCGAGAATCTGTGGAAAGAACTGAAACTGCTGTTCACAAATGCTTCCATCCAACCTCACTGAGCTCGAGCTGTTTTGCAAGGAGGAATGGGAAACAATGTCAGTCTCTCGATGTGCAAAACTGATGAGACATACCCCAAGCGACTTACAGCTGTAATCGCAGCAAAAGGTGGCGCTACAAAGTATTAATAAAGGGGCTGAATAATTTTGCACGCCCAATTCTTCAGTTTTTGATTTGTTAAAAAAGTTTGAAATATCCAATAAATGTCGTTCCACTTCATGATTGTGTCCCACTTGTTGTTGATTCTTCACAAAAAAATACAGTTTTATATCTTTATGTTTGAAGCCTGAAATGTGGCAAAAGGTCGCAAAGTTCAAGGGGGCCGAACACTTTCACAAGGCACTGTATACATATCTTTCTGTCCTGCTATACCTCTCTCTCTCTCTCTATATATATATATATATATATATATATATATATATATATATATCTTTCTGTCCCCTCTATACCTCTCTCTCTCTATATATATATATATCTTTCTGTCCCTCTATATACCTCTCTATATATATATATATATCTTTCTGTCCTCTATACCGCTCTCTATATATATATATATATCTCTTTCTGTCCCGCTATACCTCTCTCTCTATATGTATCTCTCTTTTCTGTCCCTCTATACCTCTCTCTCTATATATATCTCTTTCTGTCCTCTATACCTCTCTCTCTCTATATATATCTCTTTCTGTCCCGCTATACCTCTCTCTCTCCATATATATATATCTCTTTCTGTCCCGCTATACCTCTCTCTCTCCATATATATATATCTCTTTCTGTCCTCTCTATACCTCTCTCTATATATATATATATATCTCTTTCTGTCCTCTATACCTCTCTCTCTGTATATATATCTCTTTCTGTCCCTCTATACTCTCTCTATATATATATATATATATATATCTCTTTCTGTCCCTCTATACCTCTCTCTCTATATATATATATATATATCTCTTTCTGTCCTCTATACCTCTCTCTCTCTCTCTATATATATATATATATATATATCTCTTTCTGTCCTTTATACCTCTCTCTCTATATATATATATATATATATCTCTTTCTGTCCCTCTATACCTCTCTCTCTCTCTATATATATATATATATCTCTTTCTGTCCCGCTATACCTCTCTCTCTATATATATATATATCTCTTTCTGTCCCGCTATACCTCTCTCTCTCTATATGTATCTCTCTTTTCTGTCCTCTATACCTCTCTCTCTATATATATCTCTCTTTCTGTCCCTCTATACCTCTCTCTCTCTATATATATCTCTTTCTGTCCCGCTATACCTCTCTCTCTCTATATATATCTCTCTTTCTGTCCCTCTATACCTCTCTCTATATATATATATATATATATATCTTTCTGTCCCTCTATACCTCTCTCTCTATATATATATATATATATATATCTCTTTCTGTCCCTCTATACCTCTCTCTCTATATATATATCTCTTTCTGTCCCTCTATACCTCTCTCTCTATATATATATATATATCTCTCTTTCTGTCCCTCTATACCTCTCTCTCTCTCTATATATCTCTTTCTGTCCTGCTATACTCTCTATATATATATATATATATATATATATATATATCTCTCTCCCGCTATACCCTCTCTCTCTCTCTCTCTATATATATATATATATATCTGTCCCTCTATACCTCTCTCTCTATATATATATATATATATCTCTTTCTGTCCCTCTATACCTCTCTCTCTATATATATATAAATATATCTCTTTCTGTCC
>NW_024604744.1:0-3728 GCF_018296145.1 Oncorhynchus tshawytscha | reverse complement strand
GTTTTAGTACTAGAGCAAAGATATACCATGTAGGACCAGGATAATGTTTTAGTACTAGACCACCATGTAGGACCAGGATAAGGTTTTAGTACCAGGGCAAAGACACACCATGTAGGACCAGGATAATGTTTTAGTACTAGAGCAAAGACACACCATGTAGGACCAGGATAATGTTTTAGTACTAGAACACCATGTAGGACCAGGATAATGTTTTAGCACTAGACCACCATGTAGGACCAGGATAATGTTTTAGTACTAGACCACCATGTAGGACCAGGATAATGTTTTAGTACCAGGGCAAAGACACACCATGTAGGACCAGGATAATGTTTTAGTACTAGAGCAAAGACATACCATGTAGGACCAGGATAATGTTTTAGTACTAGACCCTGCATGTAGGACCAGGATAATGTTTATTTGTTTAAAGATATACCATGTAGGACCAGGATAATGTTTTGTATATGAGGGCAAATACACACCATAGTAGGACCAGGATAATGTTTCGTATGAGGGCAAAGACACACCATGTAGGACCAGGATAATGTTTAGCACCCCAGGCCACCATGTGGACCAGGATAATGTTTTTAGTACTAGAGCAAAGACACCATAGGACAGGATAATGTTTTCATATGAGGCAGAAATACACACCATGTAGGACCAGGATAATGTTTTAGCACTAGACCACCATGTAGGACCAGGATAATGTTTTAGTACTAGAGCAAAGACACACCATGTAGGACCAGGATAATGCCTTAGTATGAGGGCAAATACACACCATGTAGGACCAGGATCATGTTTTAGTATGAGGGCAAATACACACCATGTAGGACCAGGATAATGTTTTAGTACTAGAGCACCATGTAGGACCAGGATAATGTTTTAGTACTAGAGCAAAGATACACCATGTTGGACCAGGATAATGTTTTAGTACTAGACCACCATGTAGGACCAGGATAATGTTTTAGTACTAGACCACCATGTAGGACCAGGATAATGTTTTAGTATGAGGGCAAATACACACCATGTAGGACCAGGATAATGTTTTAGTACTAGACCACCATGTAGGACCAGGATAATGTTTTAGCACTAGACCACCATGTAGGACCAGGATAATGTTTTAGTATGAGGGCAAATACACACCATGTAGGACCAGGATAATGTTTTAGTACTAGACCACCATGTAGGACCAGGATAATGTTTTAGTACTAGAGCAAAGATACACCATGTTGGACCAGGATAATGTTTTAGTACTACACACACCATGCAGGACCAGGATAATGTTTTAGTACCAGACCACCATGCAGGACCAGGATAATGTTTTAGCACTAGAACCACCATGTAGGACCAGGATAATGTTTTAGTATGAGGGCAAATACACACCATGTAGGACAAGGGATAATGTTTTAGTACTAGAGCACCATGTAGGACCAGGATAATGTTTTAGTACTAGAGCAAAGATACACCATGTTGGACCAGGATAATGTTTTAGTACTAGAGCACCATGTAGGACCAGATAATGTAGTACTAGACCACCATAAATGTAGGACCAGGATAATGTTTTAGTACTACCATGAGGACAAAGAGTACACCATGTTGGACCAGGATAATGTTTTTTAGTACTAGAGCACCATGTAGACCAGGATAATGTTTAGTACTAGACCACCATGTAGGACCAGGATAATGTTTGTGACCACCAAGGCAGATAACTGTTCGAGCATTGTGACCACCATGTAGGACCAGGATAATGTTTTAGTACTAGACCACCATGTAGGACCAGGATAATGTTTTAGTACTAGAGCACCATGTAGGACCAGGATAATGTTTTATACTAGACCATCATGTAGGACCAGGATAATGTTTTAGTACTAGACCACCATGTGGAGGACCAGGAGGTTCGTGAGTTGGACTAGACCACCGCGCAGGACCAGGATAATGCCTTAGTACCAGACCACCATGCAGGACCAGGATAATGTTTTTTATAGTACTAGAGCACCATGTAGGACCAGGATAATGTTTTAGTACTAGAGCACCATGTAGGACCAGGATAATGTTTTAGTACTAGACCACCATGTAGGACCAGGATAATGTTTTAGTACTAGAGCAAAGACAAACCATGTAGGACCAGGATAATGTTTTAGCACTCGACCACCATGTAGGACCAGGATAATGTTTTAGCACTAGAGCAAAGACCATGTAGCACCAGGATAATGTTTTAGTACTAGACCACCATGTAGGACCAGGATAATGTTTTAGTACTAGAGCAAAGATACACCATGTTGGACCAGGATAATGTTTTAGTACTAGAGCACCATGTAGGACCAGGATAATGTTTTAGTACTAGACCATCATGTAGGACCAGGATAATGTTTTAGTACTAGACCACCATGTAGGACCAGGATAATGTTTTAGTACTAGAGCACCATGTAGGACCAGGATAATGTTTTAGTACTAGACCACCATGTAGGACCAGGATGTTTTAGTACTAGACCACCATGTAGGACCAGGATAATGTTTTAGTACTAGAGCAAAGACACACCATGTAGGACCAGGATAATGTTTTAGTACTAGACCACCATGTAGGACCAGGATAATGTTTTAGTACTAGAGCAAAGATATACCATGTAGGACCAGGATAATGTTTTAGTACTAGACCACCATGTAGGACCAGGATAAGGTTTTAGTACCAGGGCAAAGACACACCATGTAGGACCAGGATAATGTTTTAGTGCTAGAGCAAAGACACACCATGTAGGACTAGGATAATGTTTTAGTACTAGAACACCATGTAGGACCAGGATAATGTTTTAGCACTAGACCACCATGTAGGACCAGGATAATGTTTTAGTACTAGACCACCATGTAGGACCAGGATAATGTTTTAGTACCAGGGCAAAGACACACCATGTAGGACCAGGATAATGTTTTAGTACTAGACCACCATGTAGGACCAGGATAATGTTTTAGTACTAGAGCAAAGACACACCATGTAGGACCAGGATAATGTTTTAGTACTAGAGCAAAGACATACCATGTAGGACCAGGATAATGTTTTAGTACTAGACCTCCATGTAGGACCAGGATAATGTTTTAGTACTAGAGCAAAGATATACCATGTAGGACCAGGATAATGTTTTTGTATGAGGGCAAATACACACCATGTAGGACCAGGATAATGTTTTCGTATGAGGGCAAATACACACCATGTAGGACCAGGATAATGTTTTAGCACTAGACCACCATGTAGGACCAGGATAATGTTTTAGTACTAGAGCAAAGACACACCATGTAGGACCAGGATAATGTTTTAGTACTAGAGCAAAGACATACCATGTAGGACCAGGATCATGTTTTAGTACTAGACCTCCATGTAGGACCAGGATAATGTTTTAGTACTAGAGCAAAGATATACCATGTAGGACCAGGATAATGTTTTAGTATGAGGGCAAATACACACCATGTAGGACCAGGATAATATTTCAGTATGAGGGCAAAGACACACCATGTAGGACCAGGATAATGTTTTAGCACTAGACCACCATGTAGGACCAGGATAATGTTTTAGTACTAGAGCAAAGACACACCATGTAGGACCAGGATAATGGTTTAGTATGAGGGCAAAGACAAACCATGTAGGACCAGGATAATGGTTTTAGTATGAGGGCAAAGACACACCATGTAGGACCAGGATAATGTTTTAGCACTAGACCACCATGTAGGACCAGGATAAT
>NW_024604743.1:0-3727 GCF_018296145.1 Oncorhynchus tshawytscha | reverse complement strand
TATTTATTAAACAAAACGTAAACACGACTAAACACTAAACACTACAAAACAATAAACGTAATGAAAACCGAAAACAGCCTATCTAGTGCAAACTAACAGAGAGTACAAGTAAGACACTAAGGACAATCACCCACGACAAACTCAAAGAATATGGCTGCCTAAATATGGTTCCCAATCAGAGACAACGATAAGCACCTGCCTCTGATTGAGAACCACTCCAGACAGCCATAGACCTTGCTAGACAACCCACTAAGCTACAATCCCAATACCACCACCAAAACCCCAAGACAAACACACCACAATTACAAAAACCCCATGCCACACCCTGGCCTGACCAAATACATAAAGATAAACACAAAATACTTTGACCAGGGCGTGACAGAACCCCCTAAGGTGCGGACTCCCGAACGCACCTCAAAACAATAGGGAGGGTCCGGGTGGGCGTCTGTCCATGGTGGCGGCTCCGGCGCGGGGCGTGGACCCCACTCCTTTAATGTCTTAGTCCCCTCTCCCTTCGTCCCTGGATAGTCCACCCTCGCCGCCGACCATGGCCTAGTAGTCCCCACCCAGAACCCCACTGGACTGAGGAGCAGATCGGGACTGAAGGACAGCTCGGGACCGAGGCAGCTCGGGACTGAGGGGAAGCTCGGGAGTGAGAGAAAGCTCAGGAGTGAGAGAGGAGTGAAGCTCAGGAGTGAGAGAAAGCTCAGGAGTGAGAGGAAGCTCAGGAGTGAGAGGAAGCTCAGGGAGTGAGAGGAAGCTCAGGAGTGAGAGGAAGCTCAGGAGTGAGAGGAAGCTCAGGAGTGAGAGGAAGCTCAGGAGTGAGAGGAAGCTCAGGAGTGAGAGGAAGCTCAGGCTCAGGTAGATAGATCTACCAGCTCCTGGCTGGCTGGTGGTTTCAGCAGATCCTGGCTGACTGGCAGATCCTGGCTGACTGGCAGATCCTGGCTGACTGGCAGATCTGGAAGAGTCTGGTTGACTGGCAGATCTGGAAGAGTCTGGTTGACTGGCAGATCTGGAAGAGTCTGGTTGACTGGCAGATCTGGAAGAGTCTGGTTGACTGGCAGATCTGGCGGCGCTGGGCAGACTGGCGGCGCTGGGCAGACTGGCGGCGCTGGGCAGACTGGCGATGCTGGGCAGACTGGCGGCGCTGGGCAGACTGGCGGCGCTGGGCATACTGGCGGTGCTGGGCAGACTGGCGACGCTGGGCAGACTGACGACGCTGGGCAGACTGGACTGCTGGGCAGACTGACGGCGCTGGGCAGACTGGCGTGCTGGGCAGACTGGCGATGCTGGGCAGACTGACGGCGCTGGGCAGACTGGCGGCAGCTGGGCAGACTGGCGACGCTGGGCAGACTGGCGATGCTGGGCAGACTGACGGCGCTGGGCAGACTGGCGGCGCTGGGCAGACTGGGGGCACTGGCGGCGCTGGGCAGACTGGCGGCACTAGCTGCTCCATATAGGCTGACAGCTCTGGCGGCTTCTTACAGACTGACCGCTCTGGCGGCTCCGTGCTGACTGGCAGCTCCTTGCAGACTGGCAGCTCCTTACAGACTGGCAGCTCCGTGCAGACTGACAGCTCCGTGCAGACTGACAGCTCCTTGCAGACTGGCAGCTCCATGCAGACTGGCAGCTCCATGCAGACTGGCAGCTCCATGCAGACTGGCTGCTCCATGCAGACTGGCTGCTCCACTGGCTGCTCCATGCAGACTGACAGCTCTGGCTGCTTCATGCAGACTGACATCTCTGGCTGCTCCATGTAGACTGGCTGCTTCATGCAGACTGGCAGCTCGGGCTGCTTCATGTAGACTGACAGCTCTGGCTGCTCCATGCGGACTGACAGCTCTGGCTGCTCCATGTAGACTGACTGCTTCATGCAGACTGGCAGCTCGGGCTGCTTCATGTAGACTGACAGCTCTGGCTGCTCCATGCAGACTGACAGCTCTGACTGTTCCATGCAGACTGACAGCTCTGGCTGCTTCATGCAGACTGGCAGCTCTGGCTGCTCCATGTAGACTGGCTGCTTCATGCAGACTGGCAGCTCGGGCTGCTTCATGTAGACTGACAGCTCTGGCTGCTCCTTGCAGACTGGCAGCTCCATGCAGACTGGCAGCTCTGGCTGCTCCATGCAGACTGACAGCTCTGGCTGCTTCATGCAGACTGGCAGCTCTGGCTGCTCCATGCAGACTGGCAGCTCTGGCTGCTCCATGCAGACTGACAGCTCTGGCTGCTCCATGCAGACTGGCTGCTTCATGCAGACTGGCAGCTCTGGCTGCTCCATGCAGACTGACAGCTCTGGCTGCTCCATGCAGACTGACAGCTCTGGCTGCTCCTTGCAGACTGGCAGCTCTGGCTGCTCCATGCAGACTGACAGCTCTGGCTGCTCCATGCAGACTGACATCTCTGCTCCATGCAGCTGCTCCATGCAGACTGACATCTCTGGCTGCTCCATGCAGACTGACATCTCTGGCTGCTCCATGCAGACTGACATCTCTGGCTGCTCTATGCGGACTGACAGCTCTGGCTGCTCTATGCGGACTGACAGCTCTGGCTGCTCCATGCAGGCTGGCAGCTCTGGCTTCTCCATGCAGGCTGGCAGCTCTGGCTGCGCTGAACAGGCGGGAGACTCCGGCAGCGTAGGAGAGGAGAAAGGCTCTGGCTGCGCTAAACAGGCGGGAGGCTCCGGCAGCGCTGTAGAGGAGGAAGGCTCTGGCTGCGCTGAACAGGCGGGAGGATCCGGCAGCGCTGTAGAGGAGAAAGGCTCTGGCTGCGCTAAACAGGCGGGAGACTCCAGCAGCGCAGGAGAGGAGAAAAGCGCTGGCTGCGCTGAACAGGCAAGGCACACTGAAGGCCTGGTGCATGGTGCTGGAACTGGTGGTACTGGATCGAGGACACGCACAGGAAGCCTGGAGCGGGGAGCTGCTACCGGAGGACTGGAGTGTGGAGGTAGCACAGGATGGGCTAGACCGTGAAGGCGTACTGGAGATCTTGAGAGCAGTGTTGGCACAGGATGTGCAAGGCTAGGGATGTGCACAGGAGGCCTGGTGCGTGAGGCTGGCACCAACTTCACCAGCCGACTAACACGCACCTCAGGACGAGTATGGAGCGCTAACTGGGTGCCATCAAATCCCCAACACGTTCCGTCGGGCGAATTCCATGCAAAAAGCACCAACACAGCAACTCCCTCATTTCTCTCTCCTCCAATTTCCCCATTAACTCCTTCACAGTCTCTGGTTCTGGTCTCCTCCTTGGCTCCTCCGATAAACAGGGAGAGTTGGCTCAGGTCTGACTCCTGACTCTGCCACACTCTCCCTGAGCCCCCAAGAAATTTTGGGGCTGATTCTCAGGCTTCCATCCGCTACGCCGTGCTGCCTCCTCATATCTGCGCCTCTCAGCTTTCGCCGCCTCCAGTTCTTCCTTGGGGGCGGCGATATTCTCCAGGCTGAGCCCAGGGTCCTTTACCGTCCAGTTCTTCCTCCCATGTCCATTTCTCCAGGTGGTGCAGCCTCTCCCACTGCAGCTGCTGCTGCTCCTACTGCTGCTGCCTCTGTTGCCTCTCCTGTGGTTCCTGCCTGTTAACACGCTGCTTGGTCCGTTGGTGGTGGGTGATTCTGTAACGGTTTT
Source organism: Oncorhynchus tshawytscha (assembly GCF_018296145.1). NCBI lineage: Eukaryota > Metazoa > Chordata > Actinopteri > Salmoniformes > Salmonidae > Oncorhynchus > Oncorhynchus tshawytscha. The sequence goes on along the minus strand of NW_024604743.1, from coordinate 103 downwards.
CTAGTGGTGATGAAGGAGAGTCGGACCAAACTGCAGCGTGTCGATTGCGATCCATATTTATTAAACAAAACGTAAACACGACTAAACACTAAACACTACAAAA
>NW_024604742.1:0-3725 GCF_018296145.1 Oncorhynchus tshawytscha | reverse complement strand
ACAGACCAGCTAGATCTACTGTCTCTATTATATTATGACAGACCAGCTAGATCTACTGTCTCTATTATATTATGACAGACCAGCTAGATCTACTGTCTCTATTATATTATGACAGACCAGCTAGATCTAATTTATCTATTATATCATGACAGACCAGCTAGATCTACTGTCTCTATTATATTATGACAGACCAGCTAGATCTACTGTCTCTATTATAATATGACAGACCAGCTAGACCTACTGTCACAATTATAGTATGACAGACCAGCTAGATCTACTGTCTCTATTATATTATGCCAGACCAGCTAGATCTAATTTATCTATTATATTATGACAGACCAGGTAGATCTACTGTCTCTATTATATTATGACAGACCAGCTAGATCTAATGTCTCTATTATATTATGACAGACCAGCTAGATCTACTGTCTCTATTATAGTATGACAGACCAGCTAGATCTACTGTCTCTATTATATTATGACAGACCAGCTAGATCTACTGTCTCTATTATAGTATGACAGACCAGCTAGATCTACTGTCTCTATTATATTATGACAGACCAGCTAGATCTACTGTCTCTATTTCAATATGACAGACCAGCTAGACCTACTGTCACAATTATAGTATGACAGACCAGCTAGATCTACTGTCTCTATTATAATATGACAGACCAGCTAGATCTACTTTCTCTGTAATATGACAAACCAGCTAGATCTACTGTCTCTATTATATTATGACAGACCAGCTAGATCTAATGTCTCTATTATATTATGACAGACCAGCTAGATCTACTGTCTCTATTATATTATGACAGACCTGCTAGATCTACTGTCTCTATTATAATATGACAGACCAGCTAGACCTACTGTCACAATTATAGTATGACAGACCAGCTATATCTACTGTCTCTTTTATATTATGACAGACCAGCTAGATCTAATGTCTCTACTATATTATGACAGACCAGCTAGATCTACTGTCTCTATTACATTATGACAGACCAGCTAGATCTACTGTCTCTATTATATTATGACAGACCAGCTAGATCTACTGTCTCTATTATATTATGACAGACCAGCTAGATCTACTGTCTCTATTATAATATGACAGACCAGCTAGATCTACTGTCTCTATTATATTATGACAGACCAGCTAGATCTACTGTCTCTATTATATTATGACAGACCAGCTAGATCTAATTTATCTATTATATCATGACAGACCAGCTAGATCTACTGTCTCTATTATATTATGACAGACCAGCTAGATCTACTGTCTCTATTAATATGACAGACCAGCTAGACCTACTGTCACAATTTATAGTATGACAGACCAGCTAGATCTACTGTCTCTATTATATTATGACAGACCAGCTAGATCTAATTTATCTATTATATTATGACAGACCAGCTAGATCTACTGTCTCTATTATATTATGACAGACCAGCTAGATCTACTGTCTCTATTATATTATGACAGACCAGCTAGATCTACTGTCTCTATTATAATATGACAGACCAGCTAGATCTACTGTCTCTATTATATTATGACAGACCAGCTAGATCTACTGTCTCTATTATATTATGACAGACCAGCTAGATCTACTGTCTCTATTATATTATGACAGACCAGCTAGATCTACTGTCTCTATTATATTATGACAGACCAGCTAGATCTACTGTCTCTATTATATTATGACAGACCAGCTAGATCTACTGTCTCTATTATATTATGACAGACCAGCTAGATCTACTGTCTCTATTATAATATGACAGACCAGCTAGATCTACTGTCTCTATTATAGTATGACAGACCAGCTAGATCTACTGTCTCTATTATATTATGACAGACCAGCTAGATCTACTGTCTCTATTATATTATGACAGACCAGCTAGATCTACTGTCTCTATTATATTATGACAGACCAGCTAGATCTACTGTCTCTATTATATTATGACAGACCAGCTAGATCTACTGTCTCTATTATATATGACAGACCAGCTAGATCTACTGTCTCTATTATATTATGACAGACCAGCTAGATCTACTGTCTCTATTATATTATGACAGACCAGCTAGATCTACTGTCTCTATTATATTATGACAGACCAGCTAGATCTACTGTCTCTATTATATTATGACAGACCAGCTAGATCTACTGTCTCTATTATAATATGACAGACCAGCTAGATCTACTGTCTCTATTATATTATGACAGACCAGCTAGATCTACTGTCTCTATTATATTATGACAGACCAGCTAGATCTACTGTCTCTATTATATTATGACAGACCAGCTAGATCTACTGTCTCTATTATATTATGACAGACCAGCTAGATCTACTGTCTCTATTATATTATGACAGACCAGCTAGATCTACTGTCTCTATTATATTATGACAGACCAGCTAGATCTACTGTCTCTATTATATTATGACAGACCAGCTAGATCTACTGTCTCTATTATATTATGACAGACCAGCTAGATCTACTGTCTCTATTATATTATGACAGACCAGCTAGATCTACTGTCTCTATTATATTATGACAGACCAGCTAGATCTACTGTCTCTATTATAATATGACAGACCAGCTAGATCTACTGTCTCTATTATATATGACAGACCAGCTAGATCTACTGTCTCTATTATATTATGACAGACCAGCTAGATCTACTGTCTCTATTATATTATGACAGACCAGCTAGATCTACTGTCTCTATTATATTATGACAGACCAGCTAGATCTACTGTCTCTATTATATTATGACAGACCAGCTAGATCTACTGTCTCTATTATATTATGACAGACCAGCTAGATCTACTGTCTCTATTATATTATGACAGACCAGCTAGATCTACTGTCTCTATTATATTATGACAGACCAGCTAGATCTACTGTCTCTATTATATTATGACAGACCAGCTAGATCTACTGTCTCTATTATACAGACCAGCTAGATGACAGACCAGCTAGATCTACTGTCTCTATTATATTATGACAGACCAGCTAGATCTACTGTCTCTATTATATTATGACAGACCAGCTAGATCTACTGTCTCTATTATATTATGACAGACCAGCTAGATCTAATTTATCTATTATATCATGACAGACCAGCTAGATCTACTGTCTCTATTATATTATGACAGACCAGCTAGATCTACTGTCTCTATTATAATATGACAGACCAGCTAGACCTACTGTCACAATTATAGTATGACAGACCAGCTAGATCTACTGTCTCTATTATATTATGACAGACCAGCTAGATCTAATGTCTCTATTATATTATGACAGACCAGGTAGATCTACTGTCTCTATTATATTATGACAGACCAGCTAGATCTAATGTCTCTATTATATTATGACAGACCAGCTAGATCTACTGTCTCTATTATAGTATGACAGACCAGCTAGATCTACTGTCTCTATTATATTATGACAGACCAGCTAGATCTACTGTCTCTATTTCAATATGACAGACCAGCTAGACCTACTGTCACAATTATAGTATGACAGACCAGCTAGATCTACTGTCTCTATTATAATATGACAGACCAGCTAGATCTACTTTCTCTGTAATATGACAAACCAGCTAGACCTACTGTCACAATTATAGTATGACAGACCAGCTAGACCTACTGTCACAATTATAGTATGACAGACCAGCTAGATCTACTGTTTCTATTATATTATGACAGACCAGCTAGATCTAATTTAT
>NW_024604740.1:0-3725 GCF_018296145.1 Oncorhynchus tshawytscha | reverse complement strand
TTAAACAAAAACGTAAACACGACTAAACACTAAAACACTAAACAAAACAAACAAACGTAATGAAAACCGAAAACAGCCTATCTAGTGCAAACTAACAGAGAGTACAAGTAAGACACTAAGGACAATCACCCACGACAAACTCAAAGAATATGGCTGCCCTAAATATGGTTCCCAATCAGAGACAACGATAAGCACCTGCCTCTGATTGAGAACCACTCCAGACAGCCATAGACCTTGCTAGACAACCCACTAAGCTACAATCCCAATACCACCACCAAAACCCCAAGACAAACACACCACAATTACAAAAACCCCATGCCACACCCTGGCCTGACCAAATACATAAAGATAAACACAAAATACTTTGACCAGGGCGTGACAGAACCCCCCTAAGGTGCGGACTCCCGAACGCACCTCAAAACAATAGGGAGGGTCCGGGTGGGCGTCTGTCCATGGTGGCGGCTCCGGCGCGGGACGTGGACCCCACTCCTTTAATGTCTTAGTCCCCTCTCCCTTCGTCCCTGGATAGTCCACCCTCGCCGCCGACCATGGCCTAGTAGTCCCCACCCAGAACCCCACTGGACTGAGGAGCAGATCGGGACTGAAGGACAGCTCGGGACCGAGGCAGCTCGGGACTGAGGGGAAGCTCGGGAGTGAGAGAAAGCTCAGGAGTGAGAGAAAGCTCAGGAGTGAGAGAAAGCTCAGGAGTGAGAGGAAGCTCAGGAGTGAGAGAAGCTCAGGAGTGAGAGGAAGCTCAGGAGTGAGAGGAAGCTCAGGAGTGAGAGGAAGCTCAGGAGTGAGAGGAAGCTCAGGAGTGAGAGGAAGCTCAGGAGTGAGAGGAAGCTCAGGAGTGAGAGGAAGCTCAGGCAGGTAGATAGATCTACCAGCTCCTGGCTGGCTGGTGGTTTCAGCAGATCCTGGCTGACTGGCAGATCCTGGCTGACTGGCAGATCCTGGCTGACTGGCAGATCTGGAAGAGTCTGGTTGACTGGCAGATCTGGAAGAGTCTGGTTGACTGGCAGATCTGGAAGAGTCTGGTTGACTGGCAGATCTGGAAGAGTCTGGTTGACTGGCAGATCTGGCGGCGCTGGGCAGACTGGCGGCGCTGGGCAGACTGGCGGCGCTGGGCGCTGGGCTGGGCAGACTGGCGGCGCTGGGCAGACTGGCGATGCTGGGCAGACTGGCGGCGCTGGGCAGACTGGCGGCGCTGGGCAGACTGGCGGTGCTGGGCAGACTGGCGGCGCTGGGCAGACTGGCGACGCTGGGCAGACTGGCGACGCTGGGCAGACTGAGACTGGCGACGCTGGGCAGACTGGCGATGCTGGGCAGACTGGCGGCGCTGGGCAGACTGGCGACGCTGGGCAGACTGGCGACGCTGGGCAGACTGGCGCAGACTGCTGGGCAGACTGACGGCGCTGGGCAGACTGGCGACGCTGGGCAGACTGGGGCACTGGCGGCGCTGGGCAGACTGGCGGCACTAGCTGCTCCATATAGGCTGACAGCTCTGGCGGCTTCTTACAGACTGGCTCTGGCGGCTCCGTGCTGACTGGCAGCTCCTTGCAGACTGGCAGCTCCTTGCAGACTGGCAGCTCCGTGCAGACTGACAGCTCCGTGCAGACTGGCAGCTCCATGCAGACTGGCAGCTCCATGCAGACTGACTGGCAGCTCCATGCAGACTGGCTGCTCCATGCAGACTGGCTGCTCCATGCAGACTGACAGCTCTGGCTGCTTCATGCAGACTGACATCTCTGGCTGCTCCATGTAGACTGGCTGCTTCATGCAGACTGGCAGCTCGGGCTGCTTCATGTAGACTGACAGCTCTGGCTGCTCCATGCGGACTGACAGCTCTGGCTGCTCCATGTAGACTGACTGCTTCATGCAGACTGGCAGCTCGGGCTGCTTCATGTAGACTGACAGCTCTGGCTGCTCCATGCAGGCTGGCAGCTCTGACTGTTCCATGCAGACTGACAGCTCTGGCTGCTTCATGCAGACTGGCAGCTCTGGCTGCTCCATGTAGACTGGCTGCTTCATGCAGACTGGCAGCTCGGGCTGCTTCATGTAGACTGACAGCTCTGGCTGCTCCTTGCAGACTGGCAGCTCCATGCAGACTGGCAGCTCTGGCTGCTCCATGCAGACTGACAGCTCTGGCTGCTTCATGCAGACTGGCAGCTCTGGCTGCTCCATGCAGACTGGCAGCTCTGGCTGCTCCATGCAGACTGACAGCTCTGGCTGCTCCATGCAGACTGGCTGCTTCATGCAGACTGGCAGCTCTGGCTGCTCCATGCAGACTGACAGCTCTGGCTGCTCCATGCAGACTGACAGCTCTGGCTGCTCCTTGCAGACTGGCAGCTCTGGCTGCTCCATGCAGACTGACAGCTCTGGCTGCTCCATGCAGACTGACATCTCTGGCTGCTCCATGCAGACTGACATCTCTGGCTGCTCCATGCAGACTGACATCTCTGGCTGCTCCATGCAGACTGACATCTCTGGCTGCTCTATGCGGACTGACAGCTCTGGCTGCTCTATGCGGACTGACAGCTCTGGCTGCTCCATGCAGGCTGGCAGCTCTGGCTTCTCCATGCAGGCTGGCAGCTCTGGCTGCGCTGAACAGGCGGGAGACTCCGGCAGCGTAGGAGAGGAGAAAGGCTCTGGCTGCGCTAAACAGGCGGGAGGCTCCGGCAGCGCTGTAGAGGAGGAAGGCTCTGGCTGCGCTGAACAGGCGGGAGGATCCGGCAGCGCTGTAGAGGAGAAAGGCTCTGGCTGCGCTAAACAGGCGGGAGACTCCAGCAGCGCAGGAGAGGAGAAAAGCGCTGGCTGCGCTGAACAGGCAAGGCACACTGAAGGCCTGGTGCATGGTGCTGGAACTGGTGGTACTGGATCGAGGACACGCACAGGAAGCCTGGAGCGGGGAGCTGCTACCGGAGGACTGGAGTGTGGAGGTAGCACAGGATGGGCTAGACCGTGAAGGCGTACTGGAGATCTTGAGAGCAGTGTTGGCACAGGATGTGCAAGGCTAGGGATGTGCACAGGAGGCCTGGTGCGTGAGGCTGGCACCAACTTCACCAGCCGACTAACACGCACCTCAGGACGAGTATGGAGCGCTAACCCAGGTGCCATCAAATCCCCAACACGTTCCGTCGGGCGAATTCCATGCAAAAAGCACCAACACAGCAACTCCCTCATTTCTCTCTCCTCCAATTTCCCCATTAACTCCTTCACAGTCTCTGGTTCTGGTCTCCTCCTTGGCTCCTCACGATAAACAGGGAGAGTTGGCTCAGGTCTGACTCCTGACTCTGCCACACTCTCCCTGAGCCCCCCAAGAAATTTTTGGGGCTGATTCTCAGGCTTCCATCCGCTACGCCGTGCTGCCTCCTCATATCTGCGCCTCTCAGCTTTCGCCGCCTCCAGTTCTTCCTTGGGGGCGGCGATATTCTCCAGGCTGAGCCCAGGGTCCTTTACCGTCCAGTTCTTCCTCCCATGTCCATTTCTCCAGGTGGTGCAGCCTCTCCCACTGCAGCTGCTGCTGCTCCTGCTGCTGCTGCCTCTGTTGCCTCTCCTGTGGTTCCTGCCTGTTAACACGCTGCTTGGTCCGTTGGTGGTGGGTGATTCTGTAACGGTTTTCTAGTGGTGATGAAGGAGAGTCGGACCAAACTGCAGCGTGTCGATTGCGATCCATATTTATTAAACAAAAACGTAAACACGACTAAACACTAAACACTACAAAA
>NW_024604739.1:0-3724 GCF_018296145.1 Oncorhynchus tshawytscha | reverse complement strand
GGTGTGTTGTTGTGTTTTAAAAGTTCAGAATGTTGTGTAGTTTCTCTGTAGACTGGGTCATATTTATATTAGGATGTGTTGTTGTTGTGTTTTTTTAATGTCAGAATGTTGTGTAGTTTCTCTGTAGGCTGGATCAGATTTATATCATGATGTGTTGTTGTTGTGTTTTGTAAGGTCAGACTGTTGTGTAGTTTGTCTGTAGACTGGGTCAGATTTATATTATGGTGTGTTGTTTTTGTGTTTTAAAAGGGCAGAATGTTGTGTCGTTTCTCTGTAGACTGGGTCAGATTTATATCATGATGTGTTGTTGTTGTGTTTTGTAAGGTCAGACTGTTGTGTAGTTTCTCTGTAGACTGGGTCAGATTTATATTATGGTGTGTTGTTGTGTTTTATTAGGTCAGAATGTTGTGTAGTTTCTCTGTAGACTGGGTCATATTTATATTAGGATGTGTTGTTGTTGTGTTTTTTTAATGTCAGAATGTTGTGTAGTTTCTCTGTAGGCTGGATCAGATTTATATCATGATGTGTTGTTGTTGTGTTTTGTAAGGTCAGACTGTTGTGTAGTTTCTCTGTAGACTGGGTCAGATTTATATTATGGTGTGTTGTTGTGTTTTATTAGGTCAGAATGTTGTGTAGTTTCTCTGTAGACTGGGTCATATTTATATTATGATGTGTTGTTGTTGTGTTTTTTTTATGTCAGAATGTTGTGTAGTTTCTCTGTAGGCTGGGTCAGATTTATATCATGATGGGTTGTTTTTTGTGTTTTAAAAAGGGCAGAATGTTGTGTCGTTTCCTGTAGACTGGGTCAGATTCATATTAGGATGTGTTGTTGTTGTGTTTTTTTTTACATGTCAGAATGTTGTGTAGTTTCTCTGTAGGCTGATCAGATTTATATCATGATGTGTTGTTGTTGTGTTTTGTAAGGTCAGACTGTTGTGTAGTTTCTCTGTAGACTGGGTCATATTTATGATATGATGTGTTGTTGTTGTGTTTTTATGTCAGAATGTTATTGTAGTTTCTCTGTGGGCTGGGTCAGTTTATATTATATGAGCGGTGTGTTGTTTGTGTTTAAAGGGGCAGAGATATTTGTCATGTTTTCTCTGTGGAGCTGGGTCCAGATTCGCCATTAGGATGTGTTGTTGTTTGTGTTTTTTATGTCAAATATTTGTGTAGTTTTTCTCTGTAGGCTGGTTCTAGTTTATATCATGATGTGTTGTTGTTGTGTTTTGTAAGGTCAGACTGTTGTGTAGTTTCTCTGTAGACTGGGTCATATATTTACATGTGCTGATGTGTTGTTGTTGTGTTTTTATATCCAGAATGTTACAGCACGCATTTCTCTCTGTAGGCTGGGTCAATTTTTCTATCATGATGGGTTGTTATTGTGTTTTATAAGGTGAATATTATTGTGTTTGTCTCACAACGGGTGGTCAGATTTATATAATGATGTACTGTTGTTGTGTTTTATGAGTCAAATGTTGTGCATTAATAGTTTCTCATGAACTGGGTCAGATTTATATTATGATGTGTTGTTGTTGTGTGTGTTTTAGAAGGTCAGATTGTTGTGTAGTTTCTCTGTAGACTGGGTCCGTTTTATTTTATGATGTGTTGTTGTGTTTTAAAGGTCTTCAGCGAATGTTTGATAACTGATTTCTCTGGAACTGAGTTTCAGATTTTATATTATGGTGTATTTGTTTTTGTGTTTTCAAAGAGGCAGAATGTTTGTGCGTTTTCTCTGTAGGCTGATGTGTTGTTGTGTTGTGTTTTTTTTTATGTCCAGAATGTTGTGTAATATGTGTTCTCTGTAGGCTGGATCAGATTTACATGATGTGTTGTTGTTGTGTTTTATTAGGTCAGAATGATGTGTAGTTTCTCTGTAGACTGGGTCAGATTTATATTATGATGTGTTGTTGTGTTTTATACAGTCAGAATGTTGTGTATTTTCTCTGTAGACTGGGTCAGTTTTATATTATCATGTGTTGCTGTGTTTTAAAAGGTCAGAATTTTGTGCAGTTTCTCTGTAGACTGGGTCAATTTTGTATTATGATGTGTTGTTTAATAAGGTCAGAATGTTGTGTAGTTTCTCTGTAGACTGGGTCAGATTTATATTTTGATGTGTTGTTGTTGTGTTTTATAAGGTCAGAATGTTGTGTAGTTTGTCTGTAGACTGGGTCAGATTTATATTATGGTGTGTTGTTTTTGTGTTTTAAAAGGGCAGAATGTTGTGTCGTTTCTCTGTAGACTGGGTCAGATTTATATCATGATGTGTTGTTGTGTTTTGTAAGGTCAGACTGTTGTGTAGTTTCTCTGTAGACTGGGTCAGATTTATATTATGGTGTGTTGTTGTGTTTTAAAAGTTCAGAATGTTGTGTAGTTTCTCTGTAGACTGGGTCATATTTATATTAGGATGTGTTGTTGTTGTGTTTTTTTTTTAATGTCAGAATGTTGTGTAGTTTCTCTGTAGGCTGGATCAGATTTATATCATGATGTGTTGTTGTTGTGTTTTGTAAGGTCAGACTGTTGTGTAGTTTGTCTGTAGACTGGGTCAGATTTATATTATGGTGTGTTGTTTTTGTGTTTTAAAGGGCAGAATGTTGTGTCGTTTCTCTGTAGACTGGGTCAGATTTATATCATGATGTGTTGTTGTTGTGTTTTGTAAGGTCAGACTGTTGTGTAGTTTCTCTGTAGACTGGGTCAGATTTATATTATGGTGTGTTGTTGTGTTTTATTAGGGTCAGAATGTTGTGTAGTTTCTCTGTAGACTGGGTCATATTTATATTAGGATGTGTTGTTGTTGTGTTTTTTTAATGTCAGAATGTTGTGTAGTTTCTCTGTAGGCTGGATCAGATTTATATCATGATGTGTTGTTGTTGTGTTTTGTAAGGTCAGACTGTTGTGTAGTTTCTCTGTAGACTGGGTCAGATTTATATTATGGTGTGTTGTTGTTGTGTTTATTGAGTCAGAATGTTGTGCCTTAGTTTCTCTGTAGACTGGGTCATTTATGACCCTATGATGTGTTGTTGTTGTGTTTTTTTTATGTCAGAATGTTGTGTAGTTTCTCTGTAGGCTGGGTCAGATTTATATCATGATGGGTTGTTTTTGTGTTTTAAAGGGCAGGGCTGTGTTGTGTCGTTCTCTGTGAACTGGTCAATTCATATTGGGATGTGTTGTGTTTTTGCATGTCAATGTTGTGTAGTTTCTCTGTAGGCTGGATCAGATTTATATCAGTTGTGTTTTATTAGGTCAGAATGTTGTGTAGTTTCTCTGTAGACTGGGTCAGATTTATATTATGATGTGTTGTTGTGTTTTATACAGTCAGAATGTTGTGTATTTTCTCTGTAGACTGGGTCAGTTTTATATTATCATGTGTTGCTGTGTTTTAAAAGGTCAGAATTTTGTGCAGTTTCTCTGTAGACTGGGTCAATTTTGTATTGTGATGTGTTGTTTAATAAGGTCAGAATGTTGTGTAGTTTCTCTGTAGACTGGGTCAGATTTATATTTTGATGTGTTGTTGTTGTGTTTTATAAGGTCAGAATGTTGTGTAGTTTGTCTGTAGACTGGGTCAGATTTATATTATGGTGTGTTGTTTTTTGTGTTTTAAAAGGGCAGAATGTTGTGTCGTTTCTCTGTAGACTGGGTCAGATTTATATCATGATGTGTTGTTGTTGTGTTTTGTAGGTCAGACTGTTGTGTAGTTTCTCTGTAGACTGGGTCAGATTTATATTAT
>NW_024604738.1:0-3721 GCF_018296145.1 Oncorhynchus tshawytscha | reverse complement strand
CTGAAAACAGTTTGCAGTGTTTTCATAACATCTCGAATAAACATAACAAAACATTTTTTTATCCAGAGTGCTGAAAACAGTTTGCAGTGTTTTCATAACATCTCGAATAAACATAACAAAACATTTTTTTTATCCAGAGTGCAACAAACATGATTTAGAGCTTGTTTATGGAAAAGTGCTTATTTCGCATTTCAATGTTGCAAACTTACTGAAAACAGTTTGCAGTGTTTTCATAACATCTCAAATAAACATAACAAAAACATTTTTTTTTATCCAGAGTGCATCAAACTTGATTTAGAGCTTGTTTATGGAAAAGTGCTTATTTCTGTATTTCCATGTTGCAACTTGCTGAAAACTGTCTACAATGTTCATTTTCATCTCAAATAGACAGCACAGCAAAAATTGGACATCCAGAGTGCAACAAACATGATTTAGAGCTTGTTTATGGAAAAGTGCTTATTTCTGTATTTCCATGTTGCAACTTACTGAAAACTATCTACAATGTTCAAGTTCATCTCAAATAGACAGCACAGCAAAACATTATCCAGAGTGCAACAAACATGATTTAGAGCTTGTTTATGGAAAAGTGCTTATTTCTGTATTTCCATGTTGCAACTTGCTGAAAACTGTCTACAATGTTCATTTCATCTCAAATAGACAGCACAGCAAAAATTGGACATCCAGAGTGCAACAAACATGATTTAGAGCTTGTTTATGGAAAAGTGCTTATTTCTGTATTTCCATGTTGCAACTTGCTGAAAACTATCTACAATGTTCAAGTTCATCTCAAATAGACAGCACAGCAAAATTGACATCCAGAGTGCAACAAACATGATTTAGAGCTTGTTTATGGAAAAGTGCTTATTTCTGTATTTCCATGTTGCAACTTGCTGAAAACTGTCTACAATGTTCAGTTCATCTCAAATAGACAGCACAGCAAAAATTGGACATCCAGAGTGCAACAAACATGATTTAGAGCTTGTTTATGGAAAAGTGCTTATTTCTGCATTTCAATGTTGCAACTTACTGAAAACAGTTTGCAGTGTTTTCATAACATCTCGAATAAACATAACAAAAACATTTTTTTATCCAGAGTGCAACAAACATGATTTAGAGCTTGTTTATGGAAAAGTGCTTATTTCTGCATTTCAATGTTGCAACTTACTGAAAACAGTTTGCAGTGTTTTCATAACATCTCGAATAAACATAACAAAAACATTTTCTTTATCCAGAGTGCATCAAACTTGATTTAGAGCTTGTTTATGGAAAAGTGCTTATTTCTGTATTTCCATGTTGCAACTTGCTGAAAACTATCTACAATGTTCAGTTCATCTCAAATAGACAGCACAGCAAAAATTGGACATCCAGAGTGCAACAAACATGATTTAGAGCTTGTTTATGGAAAAGTGCTTATTTCTGTATTTCCATGTTGCAACTTGCTGAAAACTATCTACAATGTTCAAGTTCATCTCAAATAGACAGCACAGCAAAATTGGACATCCAGAGTGCAACAAACATGATTTAGAGCTTGTTTATGGAAAAGTGCTTATTTCTGTATTTCCATGTTGCAACTTGCTGAAAACTATCTACAATGTTCAGTTCATCTCAAATAGACAGCACAGCAAAAATTGGACATCCAGAGTGCAACAAACATGATTTAGAGCTTGTTTATGGAAAAGTGCTTATTTCTGTATTTCCATGTTGCAACTTGCTGAAAACTATCTACAATGTTCAGTTCATCTCAAATAGACAGCACAGCAAAAATTGGACATCCAGAGTGCAACAAACATGATTTAGAGCTTGTTTATGGAAAAGTGCTTATTTTCTGCATTTCAATGTTGCAACTTACTGAAAACAGTTTGCAGTGTTTTCATAACATCTCGAATAAACATAACAAAACATTTTTTTTATCCAGAGTGCAACAAACATGATTTAGAGCTTGTTTATGGAAAAGTGCTTATTTCTGCATTTCAATGTTGCAACTTACTGAAAACAGTTTGCAGTGTTTTCATAACATCTCGAATAAACATAACAAAAACATTTTTTTTATCCAGAGTGCATCAAACTTGATTTAGAGCTTGTTTATGGAAAAGTGCTTATTTCTGTATTTCCATGTTGCAACTTGCTGAAAACTGTCTACAATGTTCATTTCATCTCAAATAGACAGCACAGCAAAAATTGGACATCCAGAGTGCAACAAACATGATTTAGAGCTTGTTTATGGAAAAGTGCTTATTTCTGTATTTCCATGTTGCAACTTGCTGAAAACTATCTACAATGTTCAGTTCATCTCAAATAGACAGCACAGCAAAAATTGGACATCCAGAGTGCAACAAACATGATTTAGAGCTTGTTTATGGAAAAGTGCTTATTTCTGTATTTCCATGTTGCAACTTGCTGAAAACTGTCTACAATGTTCATTTCATCTCAAATAGACAGCACAGCAAAAATTGGACATCCAGAGTGCAACAAACATGATTTAGAGCTTGTTTATGGAAAAGTGCTTATTTCTGTATTTCCATGTTGCAACTTGCTGAAAACTATCTACAATGTTCAAGTTCATCTCAAATAGACAGCACAGCAAAAATTGGACATCCAGAGTGCAACAAACATGATTTAGAGCTTGTTTATGGAAAAGTGCTTATTTCTGTATTTCCATGTTGCAACTTGCTGAAAACTGTCTACAATGTTCAGTTCATCTCAAATAGACAGCACAGCAAAAATTGGACATCCAGAGTGCAACAAACATGATTTAGAGCTTGTTTATGGAAAAGTGCTTATTTCTGCATTTCAATGTTGCAACTTACTGAAAACAGTTTGCAGTGTTTTCATAACATCTCGAATAAACATAACAAAAACATTTTTTTATCCAGAGTGCAACAAACATGATTTAGAGCTTGTTTATGGAAAAGTGCTTATTTCTGCATTTCAATGTTGCAACTTACTGAAAACAGTTTGCAGTGTTTTCATAACATCTCGAATAAACATAACAAAAACATTTTTTTATCCAGAGTGCATCAAACTTGATTTAGAGCTTGTTTATGGAAAAGTGCTTAATTCTGTATTTTCATGTTGCAACTTGCTGAAAACTGTCTACAATGTTCATTTCATCTCAAATAGACAGCACAGCAAAAATTGGACATCCAGAGTGCAACAAACATGATTTAGAGCTTGTTTATGGAAAAGTGCTTATTTCTGTATTTCCATGTTGCAACTTGCTGAAAACTATCTACAATGTTCAAGTTCATCTCAAATAGACAGCACAGCAAAAATTGGACATCCAGAGTGCAACAAACATGATTTAGAGCTTGTTTATGGAAAAGTGCTTATTTCTGTATTTCCATGTTGCAACTTGCTGAAAACTATCTACAATGTTCAGTTCATCTCAAATAGACAGCACAGCAAAAATTGGACATCCAGAGTGCAACAAACATGATTTAGAGCTTGTTTATGGAAAAGTGCTTATTTCTGCATTTCAATGTTGCAACTTACTGAAAACAGTTTGCAGTGTTTTCATAACATCTCGAATAAACATAACAAAAACATTTTTTTTTATCCAGAGTGCAACAAACATGATTTAGAGCTTGTTTATGGAAAAGTGCTTATTTCTGCATTTCAATGTTGCAACTTACTGAAAACAGTTTGCAGTGTTTTCATAACATCTCGAATAAACATAACAAAAACATTTTTTTATCCAGAGTGCATCAAACTTGATTTAGAG
>NW_024604737.1:0-3721 GCF_018296145.1 Oncorhynchus tshawytscha | reverse complement strand
AATTTCAAGAATTTCTCTACGGCTGGCCATGCTTTCCTCCTGGCTACCTCAACCCTGGCCAACCGCTCCCCACCCCCCACAGGTACTTGCCCAAACCTCCCCAGCTTCTCCTTCACCCAAATCCAGATAGCTGATGTTCTGAAAGATTTGCAAAACCTGGACCCGTACAAATCAGCTAGGCTAGACAATCTGGACCCTCTCTTTCTCAAGTTATTTGCCGCCATTGTGGCAACCCCTATTACTAGTCTGTTCAACCTCTCTTTCGTATCGTCAGAGATTCCTAAGGATTGGAACACTTCTGCGGTCATCCCCCTCTTCAAAGGGGGTGACACTCTAGACCCACACTATTACAGACCTATTTCCATCTTGCCCTGCCTTTCTAAAGTCTTCGAAAGCAAAGTCAACTTCTTGCGACTCTCAAACCCGGATCCGGGAGCGTAATCATCGCCTCAAACTAATTAGCATAACGCAGCGGACATAAATATCCCTAGAAAATCTTCCTATTCATGAAAATCACAAATGAAATATATTGAGACACAGCTTAGCCTTTTGTTAATCACACTGTCATCTCATTTTTTTTGTAATATGCTCTACAGCCAACGCTAGACAAGCATTTGTGTAAGTTTATCATAGCCTAGCATAGCATTATGCCCTGCTAGCAGCAGGCAACATTTTCACGAAAATAAGAAAAGCAATCAAATTAAATCATTTACCTTTGAAGAACTTTTGATGTTTTCACTCACGAGACTCCCAGTTAAATAGCAAATGTTCCTTTTTCCCAAAAAGATTATTGTTGTAGGCGAAATAGCTCCCGTTTGTTCTTCACGTTTGGCTGAGAAATCGACCGGAAAATGCGGTCACTACAACGCCAAACTTTTTTCCAAATTAGCTCCATAATATCGACAGAAACATGGAAAACGTTGTTTAGAATCAATCCTCAAGGTGTTTTTCACATGTCTATTCGATAATATATCCACCGGGACAATTGGTTTCTCATTAGAAGCGATTGGAATAAGGGCTATTTCTGTACTTTAAGCAAGATTTTCTGCGGGAGCCATCATGTGACCACTTGCTCAATGTGGTCCCTTACGGCTATTCTTTAACATAAATGCGTAAAAAGATGTCACAAAGCTGTAGACACCTTGGGGAATATGCAGAAAACGTAAGCTCATTCGTAGCCCATTCACAGCCATATAAGGAGTCATTGCCATGCAGCGCTTTCAAAATATGGGGCACTTCCTGATTGGGTTTTTATCTGGGTTTCGCCTGTAACATCAGTTCTGTTGCACTCACAGACAATATCTTTGCAGTTTTGGAAACGTCAGTGTTTTCTATTCAAAGTTGTCAATTATATGCATAGTCAAGCATCTTGTCGTGACAAAATATCCCGTTTAAAACGAGAAAGTTTTTTTCCAAAAATGAAATACCGCCCCCAGAGTTCCAAGAGGTTTTAACAAACAGATCACTGACCATTTTGTATCCCACCGTACCTTCTCCGCTGTGCAATCCATTTTCCGAGCTGATCACTGGTGCACCTCAGCCACGCTCAAGGTCCTAAACTATATCATAACCGCCGTCGATAAGAGACAATACTCTGTAGCCATCTTCATCAACCTGGCCATGGCTTTCGACTCTGTCAATCACTGTATTCTTATCGGCAGACTTAACAGCCTTGGTTTCTCAAATGACTGACTCGCCTGGTTCACCAACTACTTCTCAGAACAACTTCTCAAAAGTTCAGTGTGTCAAATCGAAGGGCCTGTTGTCCGGACCTCTGGCAGTCTCTATGGGGGTACCACAGGGTTCAAATCTCTGGCCGACTCTTTTCTCTGTATATACCAACAATGTTGCTCTTGCTGCGGGTGATTCCTTGATCCAACTTTACACAGATGACACCATTCTGTATACATGTGGCACTTCTTTGGGCACTGTTAACAAACCTCCAAATGAGCTTCAATGCCATACAACACTCCTTCCGTGGCCTCCAACTGCTCTAAAACGTTAGTTAAACTAAATGTATGCTCTTCAACCGATCGCTGCCCGCACCCACCCGTCCAGCATCACTACTCTGGACGGTTCTGACTTAGAATACAGTGCCTTGCGAAAGTATTCGGCCCCCTTGAACTTTGCGACCTTTTGCCACATTTCAGGCTTCAAACATAAAGATATAAAACTGTCTTTTTTTGTGAATAATCAACAACAAGTTTTCAAACTTTTTTAACAAATCAAAAACTGAAAAATTGGGCGTGCAAAATTATTCAGCCCATTTAAGTTAATACTTTGTAGCTCCACCTTTTGCTGCGATTACAGCTGTAAGTCGCTTGGGGTATGTCTCTATCAGTTTTGCACTTAAAGACTGACATTTTTTCCCATTCCTCCTTGCAAAACAGCTCAAGCTCAGTGAGGTTGGATGGAGAGCATTTGTGAACAGCAGTTTTCAGTTCTTTCCACAGATTCTCGATTGGATTCAGGTCTGAACTTTGACTTGGCCATTCTAACACCTGGATATGTTTATTTTTGAACCATTGCATTGTAGATTTTGCTTTATGTTTTGGATCATTGTCTTGTTGGAAGACAAATCTCCATCTCAGGTCTTTTGAAATGGAGACTCCATCAGGTTTTCTTCCAGAATGGTCCTGTATTTGGCTCCATCTAAACTTTCAGCATCTTACAAGGAGAAGACTGATCAGAGATGCAGCCAAGAGGCCCATGATCACTCTGGATGAACTGCACCACCACACGTTTGTCCCTGCTGATGATGCTGCCAGCTGGGTGATGAGACTGAGCTGTCCATTTAGGACAAACATAACGTTTTGCATTGTTGCACAAATTCCATTTTGGAAGTTTCATCTGACCAGAGCACCTTCTTCCACATGTTTGGTGTGTCTCCCAGGTGGCTTGTGGCAAACTTTAAACGACACTTTTTATGGATATCTTTAAGAAATGGCTTTCTTCTTGCCACTCTTCCATAAAGGCCAGATTTGTGCAATAATGCGAAACTGATTGTTGTCCTTGGACTGAGTCTCCCACCTCAGCTGTAGATCTCTGCAGTTCATCCAGAGTGATCATGGGCCTTTGGCTGCATCTCTGATCAGTCTTCTCCTTGTATGAGCTGAAAGTTTAGAGGGACGGCCAGGTCTTGGAAGATTTGCAGTGGTCTGATGCTCCTTCCATTTCAATATTACCGTCTTCCACAGTGATCCAAAACATAAAGCAAAATCTTTTTGTATGCAATGGTTCAAAAATAAACTTTTTGTATCCAAATTTGGTTTAAACTGGCACAACAGTATCTCGGACCTGCCTGGTGTGTTCCTTGTTCTTCATGATGCTCTCTGCGCTTTTAACGGACCTCTGAGACTATCACAGTGCAGGTGCATTTATAAGGAGACTTGATTACACACAGGTGGAGTGTATTTATCATCATTAGTCATTTAGGTCAACATTGGATCATTCAGAGATCCTCACTGAACTTCTGGAGAGAGTTTGCTGCACTGAAAGTAAAGGGGCTGAATAATTTTGCACGCCCAATTTTTCAGTTTTTGATTTGTTAAAAAGTTTGAAATATCCAATAAATGTCGTTCCACTTCATGATTGTGTCCCACTTGTTGTTGATTCTTCACAAAAAATACAGTTTTATATCTATGTTTGAAGCCTGAAATGTGGCAAAAGGTCGCAAAGTTCAAGGGGGCCGAATACTTTCGCAAGGCACTGTATGTGACGA
>NW_024604736.1:2500-3721 GCF_018296145.1 Oncorhynchus tshawytscha | reverse complement strand
CAGGTAGACTGTTCCCCCTCACACTGTGTTATCTCAGACAGGTAGACTGTGTTATATCAGACAGGTAGACTGTGTTATATCAGACAGGTAGACTGTGTTATCTCAGACAGGTAGACTGTTCCTCCCCAGGTCTCTGTGTTATCTCAGACAGGTAGACTGTGTTATCTCAGACAGGTAGACTGTGTTATATCAGACAGGTAGACAGTTCCCCCCTCACACTGTGTTATATCAGACAGGTAGACTGTGTTATATCAGACAGGTATACTGTGTTATATCAGACAGGTAGACCGCTATATCACACTGTGTTATTCATCTTAATTTGTCAGACTGTGTCCCCCCTCACACTGTGTTAGTTCAGGGAGGTAGACTGTGTTATATCAGACAGGTAGGGACTGTTGGTATCCCAGGTGGAGCTGTTCCCCTCACACTGTGTTATATCAGACAGGTAGACTGTATTTATATCAGACAGGTATGTTCCCCCTCACTGTGTTATATCAGACAGGTAGACTGTGTTATATCAGTGTTATCATCTTAATTTGCTAGCCTGGAGTTGGATTAAGGTGTCATTCCTCTGTATAAGGAGAGGAGGGAGGGGTTGGGGAGGAGAGGCAGGAGATCTCTCCAGGTAATTAGCCTGCCTGGAGTTCCATTAAGGTGTCATTCCTCTGTTAACAGACAGATAAGATCTCCTCTCCTCCAGAGGCACTTGCAGAGAGAGAGATAGAGAGACTTTAGACAGTCCCCCTAAGACACACCTAAGAGAGAGAGAGAGAGAGAGGGAGAGAGAGATAGACAGAGAGAGTCAGAGAGAGAGGGAGACAGAGAGACAGAGAGAGCGAGAGATAGACAGAGAGAGGGAGAGAGAGAGAGAGAGAGAGAGGGAGAGAGAGAGAGAGAGGGAGAGAGATAGACATAGATAAAAAAGATAACTACTTAACACATTGGAAAGAATTAACAAAAAAACTAGAATGCTATTTGGCCCTACACAGAGAGTACACAGCGGCAGAATACCTGACCACTGTGACTGACCCAAAATTAAGGAAAGCCTTGACTATGTACAGACTCAGTGAGCATAGCCTTGCTATTGAGAAAGGCCGCCGTAGGCAGACATGGCTCTCAAGAGAAGACAGGCTATGTGCTCACTGCCCACAAAATGAGGTGGAAACTGAGCTGCACTTCCTAACCTCCTGCCCAATGTATGACCATATTAGAGAGACATAT
>NW_024604735.1:0-3720 GCF_018296145.1 Oncorhynchus tshawytscha | reverse complement strand
TGTCACGCCCTGGTCAAAGTATTTTGTGTTTATCTTTATGTATTTGGTCAGGCCAGGGTGTGGCATGGGGTCGTTGTTAGTTTGCACCAGATAGGCTGTTTCGGTTTCGTTTATTGTTTTTTGTAAGTTCGTGTTTTTTTGTTATATTAAACATGGATCGCAATCGACACGCTGCAGTTTGGTCCGACTCTCTTTCATCACCACTAGAAAACCGTTACAGAATCACCCACCACCAACGGACCAAGCGGCGTGTCAACAGGCAGGAGATGCTCACCAAGGATTTCTGGTCATGGGAGGAGATCTTCGACGGGAGAGGACCCTGGGCTAAACCAGGGGAGTGTAGCCGCCCAAAGGAGCAACAGGAGAAGAGGCAACAGAGGCAGCAGCAGCAGGAGCAGCAGCAGCTACAGTGGGAGAGGTTGCACCACCTGGAGTTATGGACATGGGAGGAGGAATTGGACGGTAAAGGACCCTGGAATGAGCCTGGAGATTATTGTCGCCCCAAAGCCGAGCTGGAGGCAGCAAAAGCAGAGAGGCGGCATTATGAGGAGCTAGCACGGCAGAGCGGATGGAAGCCCGAGAGTCAGCCCCAAAATTTCTTGGGGGGCTTACAGGGAGTATGGCTATGCCAGGTAGGAGACCTGCGCAAACTCCCTGTGCTTACCGGGGGCTGGAGAGACCGGGCAGGCACCGTGTTATGCTGTGGAGCGCACGGTGTCTCCAGTGCGGGTGCACAGCCCGGTTCGGTATATTCCAGCTCCTCGTATCGGCCGGGCTAGAGTGGGCATCGAGCCAGGTAAGGTTGGGCAGGCTCGGTGCTCAAGAGCTCCAGTGCGCCTGCACGGTCCGGTCTATCCAGTACCACCTCCACACCCCAGCCCTCCGGTAGCAGCTCCCCGCACCAGGCTTCCTGTGCGTGTCCTCGATCCAGTACCACCAGTTCCAGCACCACGCACCAGGCCTTCAGTGTGCCTCGCCTGTTCAGCGCAGCCAGCGCTTTTCTCCTCTCCTGCGCTGCTGGAGTCTCCCGCCTGTTTAACGCAGCCAGAGCCTTCCTCCTCTACAGCGCTGCCGGAGCCTCCCGCCTGTTCAGCGCAGCCAGAGCCTTTCTCCTCTACAGCGCTGCCGGAGCCTCCCGCCTGTTCAGCGCAGCCAGAGCCTTCCTCCTCTACAGCGCTGCCGAGCTCCCGCCTGTTTAGCGCAGCCAGAGCCTTTCTCCTCTCCTGCGCTGCCGGAGTCTCACGCCTATCTAGCGCTGTTAGAGCTTTCCTCATCTCCAGCGCTGCCGGAGTCTTCCGCCTGTTTAGCGCAGCCAGAGCCTTCCTCCGACACAGCGCTGCTGCAGGAGTCTCCCGCCTGTTCAGCGCAGCCAGAGCTGCCAGTCTGCATGAAGCAGCCAGAGCTGTCAGTCTGCATGGAGCAGTCAGAGCTGTCAGTCTGCATGGAGCAGTCAGAGCTGTCAGTCTGCATGGAGCAGTCAGAGCTGTCAGTCTGCATGGAGCAGCCAGAGCTGTCAGTCAGCCAGAGCTGTCAGTCTACATGAAGCAGCCCGAGCTGCCAGTCTGCATGAAGCAGCCAGTCTACATGGAGCAGCCAGAGCTGTCAGTCCATGGGAGCAGCCAGAGCTGTCAGTCCGCATGGAGCAGCCAGAGCTGTCAGTCTGCATGGAGCAGCCAGAGCTGTCAGTCCGCATGGAGCAGCCAGAGCTGTCAGTCTACAGGAAGCAGCCCGAGCTGCCAGTCTGCATGAAGCAGCCAGTCTACATAGAGCAGCCAGAGCTGCCAGTCTGCATGAAGCAGCCAGAGCTGTCAGTCTGCATGGAGCAGTCAGAGCTGTCAGTCTGCATGGAGGAGCCAGAGCTGTCAGTCTACATGAAGCAGCCCGAGCTGCCAGTCTGCATGAAGCAGTCAGTCTACATGGAGCAGCCAGAGCTGTCAGTCCGCATGGAGCAGCCAGAGCTGTCAGTCTACATGAAGCAGCCCGAGCTGCCAGTCTGCATGAAGCAGCCAGTCTACATGGAGCAGCCAGAGCTGTCAGTCTGCATGAAGCAGCCAGAGCTGTCAGTCTGCATGGAGCAGCCAGTCTGCATGGAGCAGCCAGTCTGCACGGAGCTGTCAGTCTGCACGGAGCTGTCAGTCTGCACGGAGCTGTCAGTCTGTAAGGAGCTGCCAGTCTGCAAGGAGCTGCCAGTCTGCAAGGAGCTGCCAGTCAGCACGGAGCCGCCAGAGCGGTCAGTCTGTAAGAAGCCGCCAGAGCTGTCAGCCTATATGGAGCAGCTAGTGCCGCCAGTCTGCCCAGCGCCGCCAGTGCCCCCAGTCTGCCCAGCATCGCCAGTCTGCCCAGCGCCATCAGTCTGCCCAGCATCGCCAGTCTGCCCAGCATCGCCAGTCTGCCCAGCATCGCCAGTCTGCCCAGCATCGCCAGTCTGCCCAGCACCGCCAGTCTGCCCAGCGTCGTCAGTCTGCCCAGCGTCGTCAGTCTGCCCAGCACCGCCAGTCTGCCCAGCGTCGCCAGTCTGCCCAGCGTCGCCAGTCTGCCCGGCGCCGCCAGTCTGCCCGGCGCCGCCAGTCTGCCCGGCGCCGCCGGTCTGCCCAGCATCGCCAGTCTGCCAGACTCTTCCAGATCTGCCAGTCAGCCAGACTCTTCCAGATCTGCCAGTCAGATCTGCCAGACTCTTCCAGATCTGCCAGTCAACCAGACTCTTCCAGATCTGCCAGTCAACCAGACTCTTCCAGATCTGCCAGTCAACCAGACTCTTCCAGATCTGCCAGTCAACCAGACTCTTCCAGATCTGCCAGTCAGCCAGGATCTGCCAGTCAGCCAGGATCTGCTGAAACCACCAGCCAGCCAGGAGCTGGTAGATCTATCTACCTGCCTGAGCTTCCTCTCACTCCTGAGCTTCCTCTCACTCCTGAGCTTCCTCTCACTCCTGAGCTTCCTCTCACTCCTGAGCTTCCTCTCACTCCTGAGCTTTCTCTCACTCCTGAGCTTTCTCTCACTCCTGAGCTTTCTCTCACTCCTGAGCTTTCTCTCACTCCCGAGCTTCCCCTCAGTCCCGAGCTGCCTCGGTCCCGAGCTGTCCTTCAGTCCCGATCTGTTCCTCAGTCCAGTGGGGTTCTGGGTGAGGACTACTAGGCCATGGTCGGCGGCGAGGGTGGACTATCCAGGGACGAAGGGAGGGGGACTAAGACATTAAAGGAGTGGGGTCCACGTCCCCGCGCCGGAGCCGCCACCATGGACAGACGCCCACCCGGACCCTCCCTATTGTTTTGAGGTGCGTTCGGGAGTCCGCACCTTAGGGGGTTCTGTCACGCCCTGGTCAAAGTATTTTGTGTTTATCTTTATGTATTTGGTCAGGCCAGGGTGTGGCATGGGGTTTTTGTAATTGTGGTGTGTTTGTCTTGGGGTTTTGGTGGTGGTATTGGGATTGTAGCTTAGTGGGTTGTCTAGCAAGGTCTATGGCTGTCTGGAGTGGTTCTCAATCAGAGGCAGGTGCTTATCGTTGTCTCTGATTGGGAACCATATTTAGGCAGCCATATTCTTTGAGTTTGTCGTGGGTGATTGTCCTTAGTGTCCTATGTGTACTCGTTGTTAGTTTGCACCAGATAGGCTGTTTCGGTTTCGTTTATTGTTTTTTGTAAGTTCGTGTTTTTTTTTGTTATATTAAACATGGATCGCAATCGACACGCTGCAGTTTGGTCCGACTCTCTTTCATCACCA
>NW_024604734.1:0-3719 GCF_018296145.1 Oncorhynchus tshawytscha | reverse complement strand
GGTTTGGAACCAATGGGTCAAACATTAGCTAGCTACAACATGTAATAATTAACCAGAGGTAATTGACATTAGCTAGCTACAACATGTAATAATTAAACAGAGGTAATTGACATTAGCTAGCTACAACATGTAATAATTAAACAGAGGTAATTGACATTAGCTAGCTACAACATGTAATAATTAAACAGAGGTAATTGACAGCTGCTACAACATGTAGCCAGCTAATTGACATTAGCTAACAACATGTAATAATTAACCAACAATTAACCAGAGAGGTAATTGACATCAGCTACAACATGTAATAATTAACCAGAGGTAAATTAGCCAAATTAGTTAGCTAGCAAACATTCCTTGACGTTCTTCTCCCTAAAGAATGCAGAACAGGGACTACCACTTAGCAGGAGTTTGTTGTGTAAATTTCGAGAAACTGTTTTCGAGCAAGTGTTGTTGTGTAGCTACCAGTCTGTCCTGGAATGGGTTGTTGATGTGGGTGGTAGTAGCTATTCAGAGACTCTAGAATGCAGTGTTGATGTGGGTGGTAGTAGTCATGCGGAAGCTATTGATAATAAGAGGGCGCCAGCATATTGAAGTTCCTCCTTTTCGCCTTCAGGTTCTTCCAAGAACCATTTATGATAAGAAAGGTTAAAATATGAACCCATTGATTAGTAAAGGTTAAAATAGGAACCCATTGATTAGTAAAGGTTAAAATATGAACCCATTGATTAGAAAAGGTTAAAATATGACATCATTGATTAGGACAGGTTAAAATATGACATCATTGATTAGTAAAGGTTAAAATATGAACCCATTGATTAGTAAAGGTTAAAATATGAACCCATTGATTAGTAAAGGTTAAAATATGAACCCATTGATTAGGACAGGTTAAAAATGTGACATCATTGATTAGGAAAGGTTAAAATATGAACCCAATGATTAGTAAAGGTTAAAATATGAACCCATTGATTAGTAAAGGTTAAAATAGGAACCCATTGATTAGTAAAGGTTAAAATAGGAACCCATTGATTAGTAAAGGTTAAAATATGAACCCATTGATTAGTAAAGGTTAAAATATGAACCCATTGATTAGTAAAGGTTGAAATAGGAACCCATTGATTAGTAAAGGTTAAAATATGAACCCATTGATTAGTAAAGGTTAAAATATGAACCCATTGATTAGTAAAGTTTAAAATATGAACCCATTGATTAGTAAAGGTTAAAATATGAACCCATTGATTAGTAAAGGTTAAAATAGGAACCCATTTATTAGTAAAGGTTCCCAGAGGAACTCTAAAGATGAAAAGGTTTGTGTAAGAATCTTTTTTACATTTCAACTTACCTAATTAAACCCCTAATAATTATTATTATTATTATTTTATTGAACCTTTATTTAACTAGCCACGTCTGTCGTAAGAACAAGTTCTTATTTTTGTACACAGTGAATCATGGTCATAATAAACAAACTCTGGAACTAAACCTGGACGACCCCGGGTCAAACCTGGACGGAAGGAGGGGCCAGGAACCTGGGACGGAAGGAGGCCAAAGACGCTGGGACCAAGGGGGCGGGCAGCCCTAAGGGACTCCCAATCACGGCAGTCAGATGGGATACAGCCTGGATTCTTAGTGTTTCTTCTGAAAGAGGCTAGATTTTCTTAATGCCATGTTTCTTTAGACCTGTCTAAAATAAATAATATAGTTATTGTGATGGTGTAGCCATATTACATGGAGGGAAGGGGGATGGTGTAGAATATATTACATGGAGTTATTGGGGGAGGGTGTCAGAATATATTAATGGAGTTATTGTGATGGTGTAGAATATAGGGCAGCCATGGAGTTATTGTGATGGTGTAGAATATATTACATGGAGTTATTGTGATGGTGTAGAATATATTACATGGAGTTATTGTGATGGTGTAGAATATATTACATGGATGTTCCAAAGGTCTGTATCAGTGGCTTGTAGTCTTTCCGTGGAATCCAGGACATGCTAAATGAATTGATGTTAGGGTCAATTACCATGAGACTGTCAGTCTACATGACAGTCACCGGCTGACAAAGGGGGAAATGTCAGCCGACACAGCTCTAGGTGACATCAATAAGTGATCATAGCTTTCACCTGGATTCACCTGGTCAGTCTATGTTGTGGAAAAACAGGTATTTCTAATGTTTTGTACACAGTGTATATCATGTGTATATAATAAACAAACTTGAACTAGAAGGGGAAGGGGAGGGGGAGGGGGAGGAGGGAGGGGAGGGGGATGGGAGGAAGGGGAGGGCAGTCAGAAGGAGGGAGGGGGAGGCAGCCAGGAAGGGAGGGAAGGGGAGGCAGCCAGGAAGGAGGGAAGGGGGAGGGAAGCCAGGAAGGGAGGGGAAAATAACAACAGATTTGTGGTTAGGATTGTGGAGGGAAGATGATGATTTAGGAGACCCAGACACAGACCTAGAGCTGTCATGATGTAGGAGACCCAGACACAGACCTAGAGCTGTCATGATGAGGGACCCAGACACAGACCGAGCTGGGAGTCATGATGGGAGGGGACCCAGACACAGACCTAGAGCTGTCATGATGTAGGGGTGACCCAGACACAGACCGAGAGCTGTCATGATGTAGGAGACCCAGACACAGACCTAGAGCTGTCATGATGTAGAAGACCCAGACATGAATCATAGAGGTCATGGTTTATTGTCATGCAAAAGACTGTTGGTCTCAAGGTAAATGACCGTTAATTAACATAAACACATTCAGCAACTCCAGGCCTCCACTGTGTGGGTACTCATGCAAACCACTGTCTTACAAGCCTCATTCAAAGCCACTGATGACCACCTTTGGAACATCTGCATTTAAAAGTCTAAAGTTAATATTCACCATCACAATAAATCCATAATTTATTTCAGGCAGATCTAAAGAAACATGATATGAAGAAAATGTATTTCAGGTGAACAGAATATGAGTCGCCTACTGTATGTTATCTGGCTGTGCTCTATGCTATAGACTGTAGGCTTGTTCATTAGCAGACTTAGATACTAATGTTATCTGGCTGTGCTATAGACTGTAGGCTTGTTCATTTAGCAGACAAGATACTGTATGTTATCTGGCTGTGCTATAGACTGTAGGCTTGTTCATTTAGCAGACTAGATACTGTATGTTATCTGGCTATGCTATAGACTGTAGGCTTGTTCATTTAGCAGACAAGATACTGTATGTTATCTGGCTATGCTATAGACTTGTTCATTTAGTAGACTAGATATAGTAGTAGACTAGATATGGTATGTTATCTGGCTATGCTATAGACTGTAGGCTTGTTGAATTAGCAGACTAGATACTGTATGTTATCTGGCTATGCTATAGACTGTAGGCTTGTTAATTTAATAGACTAGATACTGTATGTTATCTGGCTGTGCTATAGACTGTAGGCTTGTTCATTTAGCTGACTAGATACTGTATGTTATCTGGCTATGCGCCATGTCATAGGATGTAGGCTTGATAATTTAGCAGACAAGATGGGCCATGATTTTATATTATATGATTTTATTGTAGGAAGAATATAATTGAATTTAGCTGAATGAAATAAAAAGGATCTTTTTCTCATTCTGGAGTTCAGTGTTCAGATGAAGTATTGCGTTTTATGTTGAGCATAAGAGTGATCATTTGAAACAGTTATTTGGCAACTTTAGTTGTGATTGATAACCAACTTTTAGTAAAGCCAATTCTAAAGTGTAGT
>NW_024604733.1:0-3718 GCF_018296145.1 Oncorhynchus tshawytscha | reverse complement strand
CTGTCACGCCCTGGTCAAAGTATTTTGTGTTTATCTTTATGTATTTGGTTTTTCATTACGTTTATTGTTTTGTAGTGTTTAGTGTTTAGTCGTGTTTACGTTTTGTTTAATAAATATGGATCGCAATCGACACGCTGCAGTTTGGTCCGACTCTCCTTCATCACCACTAGAAACCGTTACAGAATCACCCACCACCAACGGACCAAGCAGCGTGTTAACAGGCAGGAACCACAGGAGAGGCAACAGAGGCAGCAGCAGCAGGAGCAGCAGCAGCTGCAGTGGGAGAGGCTGCACCACCTGGAGAAATGGACATGGGAGGAAGAACTGGACGGTAAAGGACCCTGGGCTCAGCCTGGAGAATATCGCCGCCCCAAGGAAGAACTGGAGGCGGCGAAAGCTGAGAGGCGCAGATATGAGGAGGCAGCACGGCGTAGCGGATGGAAGCCTGAGAATCAGCCCCAAAAATTTCTTGGGGGGCTCAGGAGAGTGTGGCAGAGTCAGGAGTCAGACCTGAGCCAACTCTCCCTGTTTATCGTGAGGAGCCAAGGAGGAGACCAGAACCAGAGACTGTGAAGGAGTTAATGGGGAAATTGGAGGAGAGAGAAATGAGGGAGTTGCTGTGTTGGTGCTTTTTGCATGGAATTCGCCCGACGGAACGTGTTGGGGATTTGATGGCACCTGGGTTAGCGCTCCATACTCGTCCTGAGGTGCGTGTTAGTCGGCTGGTGAAGTTGGTGCCAGCCTCACGCACCAGGCCTCCTGTGCACATCCCTAGCCTTGCACATCCTGTGCCAACACTGCTCTCAAGATCTCCAGTACGCCTTCACGGTCTAGCCCATCCTGTGCTACCTCCACACTCCAGTCCTCCGGTAGCAGCTCCCGCTCCAGGCTTCCTGTGCGTGTCCTCGATCCAGTACCACCAGTTCCAGCACCATGCACCAGGCCTTCAGTGTGCCTTGCCTGTTCAGCGCAGCCAGCGCTTTTCTCCTCTCCTGCGCTGCTGGAGTCTCCCGCCTGTTTAGCGCAGCCAGAGCCTTTCTCCTCTACAGCGCTGCCGGATCCTCCCGCCTGTTCAGCGCAGCCAGAGCCTTCCTCCTCTACAGCGCTGCCGGAGCCTCCCGCCTGTTTAGCGCAGCCAGAGCCTTTCTCCTCTCCTACGCTGCCGGAGTCTCCCGCCTGTTCAGCGCAGCCAGAGCTGCCAGCCTGCATGGAGAAGCCAGAGCTGCCAGCCTGCATGGAGCAGCCAGAGCTGTCAGTCCGCATAGAGCAGCCAGAGCTGTCAGTCTGCATGGAGCAGCCAGAGATGTCAGGAGCAGCCAGAGATGTCAGTCTGCATGGAGCAGCCAGAGATGTCAGTCTGCATGGAGCAGCCAGAGCTGTCAGTCTGCATGGAGCAGCCAGAGCTGTCAGTCTGCATGGAGCAGCCAGAGCTGTCAGTCTGCATGGAGCAGCCAGAGCTGCAGCCAGAGCTGTCAGTCTGCATGGAGCAGCCAGAGCTGCCAGTCTGCATGGAGCAGCCAGAGCTGCCAGTCTGCATGGAGCAGCCAGAGCTGTCAGTCTGCATGGAGCAGCCAGAGCTGCCAGTCTGCATGGAGCTGCCAGTCTGCAAGGAGCCCAGAGCTGTCAGTCTGCATGAAGCAGCCAGAGCTGCCAGTCTGCATGAAGCAGCCAGTCTGCACATGGAGCAGCCAGAGCTGCCAGTCTGCATGAAGCAGCCAGAGCTGCCAGTCTGCATGGAACAGTCAGAGCTGTCAGTCTGCATGGAGCAGCCAGAGCTGTCAGTCTACATGAAGAAGCAGCCCGAGCTGCCAGTCTGCATGAAGCAGTCAGTCTACATGGAGCAGCCAGAGCTGTCAGTCCGCATGGAGCAGCCAGAGCTGTCAGTCTACATGAAGCAGCCCGAGCTGCCAGTCTGCATGAAGCAGCCAGTCTACATGGAGCAGCCAGAGATGTCAGTCTGCATGAAGCAGCCAGAGCTGTCAGTCTGCATGGAGCAGCCAGTCTGCATGGAGCAGCCAGTCTGCATGGAGCTGCCAGTCTGCATGGAGCTGCCAGTCTGCATGGAGCTGCCAGTCTGCAAGGAGCTGTCAGTCTGCACGGAGCTGTCAGTCTGCACGGAGCTGCCAGTCTGTAAGGAGCTGCCAGTCTGCAAGGAGCTGCCAGTCAGCACGGAGCCGCCAGAGCGGTCAGTCTGTAAGAAGCCGCCAGAGCTGTCAGCCTATATGGAGCAGCTAGTGCCGCCAGTCTGCCCAGCGCCGCCAGTGCCCCCAGTCTGCCCAGCGTCGCCAGTCTGCCCAGCGCCGTCAGTCTGCCCAGCATCGCCAGTCTGCCCAGCGTCGCCAGTCTGCCCAGCGTCGCCAGTCTGCCCAGCGCCGTCAGTCTGCCCAGCATCGCCAGTCTGCCCAGCATCGCCAGTCTGCCCAGCGTCGTCAGTCTGCCCAGCGTCGCCAGTCTGCCCAGCGTCGCCAGTCTGCCCAGCGTCGCCAGTCTGCCCAGCACCGCCAGTCTGCCCAGCGCCGCCAGTCTGCCCAGCGCCGCCAGTCTGCCCAGCGCCGCCAGTCGCCAGTCTGCCCAGCGCCGCCAGTCTGCCCAGCGCCGCCAGTCTGCCAGTCAGCGCCGCCAGATCTGCCAGTCAACCAGACTCTTCCAGATCTGCCAGTCAACCAGACTCTTCCAGATCTGCCAGTCAACCAGACTCTTCCAGATCTGCCAGTCAACCAGACTCTTCCAGATCTGCCAGTCAGCCAGGATCTGCCAGTCAGCCAGGATCTGCCAGTCAGCCAGGATCTGCTGAAACCACCAGCCAGCCAGGAGCTGGTCTATCTACCTGCCTGAGCTTCCTCTCACTCCAGACTCCTGAGCTTCCTCTCACTCCTGAGCTTCCTCTCACTCCTGAGCTTCCTCTCACTCCTGAGCTTCCTCTCACTCCTGAGCTTCCTCTCCTCCTGAGCTTCCTCTCACTCCTGAGCTTCCTCTCACTCCTGAGCTTCCTCTCACTCCTGAGCTTCCTCTCACTCCTGAGCTTCCTCTCACTCCTGAGCTTTCTCTCACTCCTGAGCTTTCTCTCACTCCCGAGCTTCCCCTCAGTCCCGAGCTGCCTCGGTCCCGAGCTGTCCTTCAGTCCCGATCTGCTCCTCAGTCCAGTGGGGTTCTGGGTGGGGACTACTAGGCCATGGTCGGCGGCGAGTGGACTATCCAGGGACGAAGGGAGAGGGGACTAAGACATTAAAGGAGTGGGGTCCACGTCCCGCGCCGGAGCCGCCACCATGGACAGACGCCCACCCGGACCCTCCCTATTGTTTTGAGGTGCGTTCGGGAGTCCGCACCTTAGGGGGGTTCTGTCACGCCCTGGTCAAAGTATTTTGTGTTTATCTTTATGTATTTGGTCAGGCCAGGGTGTGGCATGGGGTTTTGTAATTGTGGTGTGTTTGTCTTGGGGTTTTGGTGGTGGTATTGGGATTGTAGCTTAGTGGGTTGTCTAGCAAGGTCTATGGCTGTCTGGAGTGGTTCTCAATCAGAGGCAGGTGCTTATCGTTGTCTCTGATTGGGAACCATATTTAGGCAGCCATATTCTTTGAGTTTGTCGTGGGTGATTGTCCTTAGTGTCTTACTTGTACTCTCTGTTAGTTTGCACTAGATAGGCTGTTTCGGTTTTCATTACGTTTATTGTTTTGTAGTGTTTAGTGTTTAGTCGTGTTTACGTTTTGTTTAATAAATA
>NW_024604732.1:0-3718 GCF_018296145.1 Oncorhynchus tshawytscha | reverse complement strand
TTGTCACGCCCTGGTCAAAGTATTTTGTGTTTATCTTTATGTATTTGGTCAGGCCAGGGTGTGGCATGGGGTTTTTTGTAATTGTGGTGTGTTTGTCTTGGGGTTTTGGTGGTGGTATTGGGATTCTAGCTTAGTGGGTTGTCTAGCAAGGTCTATGGCTGTCTGGAGTGGTTCTCAATCAGAGGCAGGTGCTTATCGTTGTCTCTGATTGGGAACCATATTTAGGCAGCCATATTCTTTGAGTTTGTCGTGGGTGATTGTCCTTAGTGTCTTACTTGTACTCTCTGTTAGTTTGCACTAGATAGGCTGTTTTCGGTTTTCATTTACGTTTATTGTTTTGTAGTGTTTAGTGTTTAGTCGTATTTACGTTTTGTTTAATAAATATGGATCGCAATCGACACGCTGCAGTTTGGTCCGACTCTCCTTCATCACCACTAGAAAACCGTTACAGAATCACCCACCACCAACGGACCAAGCGGCGTGTCAACAGGCAGGAGCAGCCGAAAGAGGAGAGGCAACAAAGGCAGCAACAGCGGCGCAATGAGGATTGGACATGGGACGATATATTGGATGGCAAGGAGTTTACACATGGGAGGGAGATCCTGGCGGGAAGGGATCGCCTTCCATAGGAACAGGTGGAGGCACTTAGGAGAGCAGAGGCAGCCGGAGGAGGAGCCGGCGTACGAGGGAACACGGTTGGCAAGAAAGCCGGGAGTCAGCCCCAAAAAATTCTTGGGGGGCTTACAGGGAGTATAGCTGGGCCAGGTAGGGAGACCTGCTTAGACTCCCTGTGCTTACCGGGGGGCTGGAGAGACCGGGCAGGCACCGTGTTATGCTGTGGAGCGCACGGTGTCTCCAGTGCTAAGTGCACAGCCCGGGTTCGATATATTCCAGCTCTCGTATCGCCGGCTAGAGTGGGCATCGAGCCAGGTAGGTTGGGCAGGCTCGGTGCTCAAGAGCTCCAGTGCCCTGCACGGTCCGGTCTATCCAGTACCACCTCCACACCCCAGCCTCCGGTAGCAGCTCCCCGCACCAGGGCTTCCTGTGCGTGTCCTCATCCAGTACCACCAGTTCCAGCACCACGCACCAGGCCTTCAGTGTGCCTCGCCTGTTCAGCGCAGCCAGAGCCTTTCTCAGCGCTCCTGCGCCTGCGCGGAGTCTCCTCTCCCGCCTGCCGGAGTCTAGCGCTGTTAGAGCCTTCCTCATCTCCAGCGCTGCCGGAGTCTCCCGCCTGTTTAGCGCAGCCAGAGCCTTCCTCACTCTACAGCGCTGCCGGGAGCCTCCCGCCTGTTTAGCGCAGCCAGAGCTGCCAGTCTGCAAGGAGCAGCCAGAGCTGTCAGTCTGCATGGAGCAGCCAGAGCTGCCAGTCTGCATGAAGCAGCCAGTCTGCATGGAGCAGCCAGAGCTGTCAGTCCATGGAGCAGTCAGAGCTGTCAGTCTACATGAAGCAGCCCGAGCTGCCAGTCTGCATGAAGCAGCCAGTCTACATGGAGCAGCCAGAGCTGCCCAGTCTGCATGAAGCAGCCAGAGCTGTCAGTCTGCATGGAACAGTCAGAGCTGTCAGTCTGTATGGAGCAGCCAGAGCTGTCAGTCTCATGAAGCAGCCAGAGCTGCCAGTGCATGAAGCAGTCAGTCTACATGGAGCAGCCAGAGCTGTCAGTCCGCATGGAGCAGCCAGAGCTGTCAGTCTACATGAAGCAGCCCGAGCTGCCAGTCTGCATGAAGCAGCCAGTCTACATGGAGCAGCCAGAGATGTCAGTCTGCATGAAGCAGCCAGAGCTGTCAGTCTGCACAGAGCAGCCAGTCGGCATGGAGCTGCCAGTCTGCATGGAGCTGCCAGTCTGCAAGGAGCGGCCAGCTCCGCAAGGAGCGCTAGTGTCTGCAAGGAGCTGCCAGCCTGCACGGAGCTGCCAGTCTGTAAGGAGCTGCCAGTCTGCAAGGAGCTGCCAGTCAAGCACGGAGCCGCCAGAGCGGTCCGTCTGTAAGAAGCCGCCAGAGCTGTCAGCCTATATGGAGCAGCTAGTGCCGCCAGCCTAGTGCCAGTGCCCCCAGTCTGCCAGCGCCGCCAGTCTGCCCAGCACCGGCCAGTCTGCCCAGCACGCCAGTCTGCCCAGCACGCCAGTCGCCCAGCACCGCCAGTCTGCCCCAGCGCCGCTGTCCAGCGCTCTGCCCAGCATCGCCAGTCTGCCCAGCATCGCCAGCGCCGCCAGTCGGCCCACCGCCAGCCCAGCACCGCCAGCCTGCCCAGCGCCGGCCAGTCTGCCCAGCTCGCCGGGGGTCCGCCCAGCGTCGGCCGGGGTCTGCCCAGCGCCGCTGGCCCGCCCAGCGTCGCCAGCCTGCCCAGCACCGCCAGCCTGCCCAGGGTCGCCAGCCTGCCCAGCGTCGCCAGTCTGCCCAGCGTCGCCAGTCTGCCCAGCGCCGCTCAGTCTGCCCAGCGTCGCCAGTCTGCCCAGCGCCGCCAGTCTGCCCAGCGCCGCCAGATCTGCCAGTCAGCCAGACTTTCCAGATCTGCCAGTCAGCCAGACTCTTCCAGAGATCTCGCCAGTCAGCCAGGACTCTTCCAGACCTGCCAGTCAGCCAGACTCTTCCAGATCTGCCAGTCAACCAGACTCTTCTCCAGATCTGCCAGTCAACCAGACTCTTCCAGATCTGCCAGTCAACCAGACTCTTCCCAGACTGCTTAGTCAACCTGACTCTTCCAGATCTGCCAGTCAGCCAGACTCTTCCAGATCTGCCAGTCAACCAGACTCTTCCAGATCTGCCAGTCAGCCAGGATCACCCTGTCAGTCAGCCAGGATCACTGCTGAAACCACCAGCCAGCCAGGAGCTGGTAGATCTATCTACCTGCTTCTGAGCTTCCTCTCACTCCTGAGCCTTTCCTCTCACTCTGAGCTTCCTCTCACTCCTGAGCTTCCTCTCACTCCTGAGCTTCCTCTCACTCCTGAGCTTCCTCTCACTCCTGAGCTTCCTCTCACTCCTGAGCTTCTCTCACTCCTGAGCACTCCCGAAGCTTCCCCTCAGTCCCGAGCTGCCTCGGTCCCGAGCTGTCCTTCAGTCCCGATCTGCTCCTCAGTCCAGTGGGGTTCTGGGTGGGGACTACTAGGCCATGGTCGGCGGCGAGGGTGGACTTATCCAGGGACGAAGGAGAGGGACTAAGACATTAAAGGAGTGGGGTCCACGCCCCGCGCCTGTGGAGCCGCCACCATGGACAGACGCTCACCCGGACCCTCCCTATTGTTTTGAGGTGCGTTCGGGAGTCCGCACCTTAGGGGGGGGGGTTCTGTCACGCCCTGGTCAAAGTATTTTGTGTTTATCTTTATGTATTTGGTCAGGCCAGGGTGTGGCATGGGGTTTTTGTAATTGTGGTGTGTTTGTCTTGGGGGTTTTGGTGGTGGTATTGGGATTCTAGCTTAGTGGGTTGTCTAGCAAGGTCTATGGCTGTCTGGAGTGGTTCTCAATCAGAGGCAGGTGCTTATCGTTGTCTCTGATTGGGAACCATATTTAGGCAGCCATATTCTTTGAGTTTGTCGTGGGTGATTGTCCTTAGTGTCTTACTTGTACTCTCTGTTAGTTTGCACTAGATAGGCTGTTTTCGGTTTTCATTTACGTTTATTGTTTTGTAGTGTTTAGTCGTATTTACGTTTTGTTTAATAAATATGGATCGCAATCGACACGCTGCAGTTTGGTCCGACTCTCCTTCATCACCACTAGAAAACCG
>NW_024604731.1:0-3717 GCF_018296145.1 Oncorhynchus tshawytscha | reverse complement strand
TGAAAGAGAGTCGGACCAAACTGCAGCGTGTCGATTGCGATCCATGTTTAATATAACAAAAAAACACGAACTTACAAAAAACAATAAACGAAACCGAAACAGCCTATCTGGTGCAAACTAACAACGAGTACACATAGGACACTAAGGACAATCACCCACGACAAACTCAAAGAATATGGCTGCCTAAATATGGTTCCCAATCAGAGACAACGATAAGCATCTGCCTCTGATTGAGAACCACTCCAGACAGCCATAGACTTTGCTAGACAACCCACTAAGCTACAATCCCAATACCACCACCAAAACCCCAAGACAAACACACCACAATTACAAAACCCCATGCCACACCCTGGCCTGACCAAATACATAAAGATGAACACAAAATACTTTGACCAGGGCGTGACAGAACCCCCCTAAGGTGCGGACTCCCGAACGCACCTCAAAACAATAGGGAGGGTCCGGGTGGGCGTCTGTCCATGGTGGCGGCTCCGGCGCGGGACGTGGACCCCACTCCTTTAATGTCTTAGTCCCCTCTCCCTTCGTCCCTGGATAGTCCACCCTCGCCGCCGACCATGGCCTAGTAGTCCTCACCCAGAACCCCACTGGACTGAGGAGCAGATCGGGACTGAAGGACAGCTCGGGACCGAGGCAGCTCGGGACTGAGGGGAAGCTCGGGAGTGAGAGAAAGCTCAGGAGTGAGAGAAAGCTCAGGAGTGAGAGGAAGCTCAGGAGTGAGAGGAAGCTCAGGAGGAGAGGAAGCTCAGGAGTGAGAGGAAGCTCAGGAGTGAGAGGAAGCTCAGGAGTGAGAGGAAGCTCAGGAGTGAGAGGAAGCTCAGGAGTGAGAGGAAGCTCAGGAGTGAGAGGAAGCTCAGGCCGGTAAATAGATCTACCAGCTCCTGGCTGGCTGGTGGTCTCAGCAGATCCTGGCTGACTGGCAGATCCTGGCTGACTGGCAGATCCTGGCTGACTGGCAGATCTGGAAGAGTCTGGTTGACTGGCAGATCTGGAAGAGTCTGGTTGACTGGCAGATCTGGAAGAGTCTGGTTGACTGGCAGATCTGGAAGGGTCTGGCTGACTGGCAGATCTGGAAGAGTCTGGCTGACTGGCAGATCTGGAAGAGTCTGGCTGACTGGCAGATCTGGAAGAGTCTGGTGACTGGCAGATCTGGAAGAGTCTGGCTGACTGGCAGATCTGGCGGCGCTGGGCAGACTGGCAGATCTGGCGGCGCTGGGCAGACTGGCGGCGCTGGGCAGACTGGCGATGCTGGGCAGACTGGCGGCGCTGGGCAGACTGGCGGCGCTGGGCAGACTGGCGGCGCTGGGCAGACTGACGACGCTGGGCAGACTGGCGGCGCTGGGCAGACTGGCGGTGCTGGGCAGACTGGCGGTGCTGGGCAGACTGGCGACGCTGGGCAGACTGGCGACGCTGGGCAGACTGGCGACGCTGGGCAGACTGGCGACGCTGGACAGACTGGCGGCGCTGGGCAGACTGGGGGCACTGGCGGCGCTGGGCAGACTGGCGGCACTAGCTGCCCCATATAGGCTGACAGCTCTGGCGGCTTCTTACAGACTGACCGCTCTGGCGGCTCCGTGCTGACTGGCAGCTCCTTGCAGACTGGCAGCTCCTTACAGACTGACAGCTCCGTGCAGACTGACAGCTCCGTGCAGACTGACAGCTCCGTGCAGACTGGCAGCTCCGTGCAGACTGGCAGCTCCATGCAGACTGGCAGCTCCATGCAGACTGGCTGCTCCATGCAGACTGGCTGCTCTATGCAGACTGACATCTCTGGCTGCTTCATGCAGACTGACAGCTCTGGCTGCTCCATGTAGACTGGCTGCTTCATGCAGACTGGCAGCTCGGGCTGCTTCATGTAGACTGACAGCTCTGGCTGCTCCATGCGGACTGACAGCTCTGGCTGCTCCATGTAGACTGACTGCTTCATGCAGACTGGCAGCTCGGGCTGCTTCATGTAGACTGACAGCTCTGGCTGCTCCATGCGGACTGACAGCTCTGGCTGCTCCATGCGGACTGACAGCTCTGGCTGCTCCATGCGGACTGACAGCTCTGGCTGCTCCATGCGGACTGACAGCTCTGGCTGCTCCATGCGGACTGACAGCTCTGGCTGCTCCATGCAGACTGACAGCTCTGGCTGCTCCATGTAGACTGGCTGCTTCATGCAGACTGGCAGCGCGGGCTGCTTCATGTAGACTGACAGCTCTGGCTGCTTCATGCAGACTGGCAGCTCTGGCTGCGCTGAACAGGCGGGAGACTCCGGCAGCGCTGGAGATGAGGAAAGCTCCGACAGCGCTAGATAGGCGGGAGACTTCGGCAGCGCAGGAGAGGAGAAAGGCTCCGACAGCGCTGGAGAGGCGAGGCGCACTGTAGGCCTGATGCGTGGTGCTGGTACTGGTGGTACTGGACCGAGGACACGCACAGGAAGCCTGGTGCGGGGAGCTGCTACCGGAGGGCTGGGGTGTGGAGGTGGTACTGGATAGACCGGACCGTGCAGGCGCACTGGAGCTCTTGAGCACCGAGCCTGCCCAACCTTACCTGGTTGAATGCTCCCGGTTGCCCTGCCAGTGCGGCGAGGTGGAATAGCCTGCACTGGGCTATGCAGGCGAACCGGAGACACCGAGCGCAAGGCTGGTGCCATGTAAGCCGGCCCAAGGAGACGCACTGGGGACCAGATGCGTAGAGCCGGCTTCATGGCATTTGGCTCGACGCTCAATCTAGCCCGGCCGATACGCGGAGCTGGAATATACCGAACCGGGCTGTGCACCCGCACTGGAGACACCGTGCGCTCCACAGCATAACACGGTGCCTGCCCGGTCTCTCCAGCCCCCGGTAAGCACAGGGAGTTTGCGCAGGTCTCCTACCTGGCATAGCCATACTCCCTGTAAGCCCCCCAAGAAATTTTTGGGGCTGACTCTCGGGCTTCCATCCGCTCTGCCGTGCTAGCTCCTCATAATGCCGCCTCTCTGCTTTTGCTGCCTCCAGCTCGGCTTTGGGGCGACAATAATCTCCAGGCTCATTCCAGGGTCCTTTACCGTCCAATTCCTCCTCCCATGTCCATAACTCCAGGTGGTGCAACCTCTCCCACTGTAGCTGCTGCTGCTCCTGCTGCTGCTGCCTCTGTTGCCTCTTCTCCTGTTGCTCCTTTGGGCGGCTACACTCCCCTGGTTTAGCCCAGGGTCCTCTCCCGTCGAAGATCTCCTCCCATGACCAGAAATCCTTGGTGAGCATCTCCTTTTTCGGCTGCTCCTGCCTGTTGACACGCCGCTTGGTCCGTTGGTGGTGGGTGATTCTGTAACGGTTTTCTAGTGGTGATGAAAGAGAGTCGGACCAAACTGCAGCGTGTCGATTGCGATCCATGTTTAATATAACAAAAAAACACGAACTTACAAAAAACAATAAACGAAACCGAAACAGCCTATCTGGTGCAAACTAACAACGAGTACACATAGGACACTAAGGACAATCACCCACGACAAACTCAAAGAATATGGCTGCCTAAATATGGTTCCCAATCAGAGACAACGATAAGCATCTGCCTCTGATTGAGAACCACTCCAGACAGCCATAGACTTTGCTAGACAACCCACTAAGCTACAATCCCAATACCACCACCAAAACCCCAAGACAAACACACCACAATTACAAAAACCCCATGCCACACCCTGGCCTGACCAAATACATAAAGATGAACACAAAATACTT
>NW_024604730.1:0-3716 GCF_018296145.1 Oncorhynchus tshawytscha | reverse complement strand
ACAGTACAGTACAGTACAGTAGAATAGGGTACAGTTCAGTAGAGCACAGAATATAGAGTAGGGTACAGTTCAGTAGAGCACAGTACAATAGAGTAGGGTACAGTTCAGTAGAGCATAGTACAATAGAATAGGGTACAGTTCAGTAGAGCACAGGGCAAAAACATTAAATTAGAGAACAGTATAGTACAGTTCAGAAGAGCACAGTAGAGTAGGGTACAGTACAGGAGAGTCACAGTACAAAATAGTAGGGTATATATCAGCAGAGTACAGTACAATAGATTTGGGTACAGTTCTGTGGAGTACAGTACAATAGAGTAGGGTACAGTACAGTAGAGCACAGTACAATAGAGTAGGGTACAGTTCAGTAGAGTACAGTACAATAGAGCAGTTTCAGTTCAGTGGGCACAGTACAGTAGAGTAGGGTACAGCACAGTAGAGCACAGTACAATAGAGTAGGGTACAGTTCAGTAGAGCACAGTGCAAAACATTCGAGTAGGGCACAGTAGAGTACAGCACAGTAGAGCACAGTGCAATAGAGTAGGGTACAGTTCAGTAGAGCACAGTAAAACAGATAGCAGTAGGGCACAGTACAGAGTAGGGTACAGTACAGTACAGTACAGTAGAATAGAGGTACAGTTCAGTAGAGCACAGAATATAGAGTAGGGTACAGTTCAGTAGAGCACAGTACAATAGAGTAGGGTACAGTTCAGTAGAGCATAGTACAATAGAATAGGGTACAGTTCAGTAGAGCACAGGGCAAAACATTAGAAATTAGAGAACAGTATAGTACAGTTCAGAAGAGCACAGTAGAGTAGGGTACAGTACAGGAGAGCACAGTACAAAATAGTAGGGTATATATCAGCAGAGTACAGTACAATAGATAGGGTACAGTTCTGTAGAGTACAGTACAATAGAGTAGGGTACAGTACAGTAGAGCACAGTACAATAGAATAGGGTAGAGTTCAGTAGAGCACAGTGCAATAAGTAGGGTATAGTTCAGTAGAGCACAGTACAATAGAGTAGGGTACAGTTCAGTAGAGTACAGTACAATAGAGTAGGGTAGAGGTCAGTAGAGCACAGTACAATAGAGTAGGGTACAGTTCAGTAGAGCACAGTACAATAGAGTAGGGTACAGTACACTAGAGTAGGGTACAGTAGAGTAAAGAAGGGTACAGTAGAGTACAATAGAGTAGGGTACAGTACAGTAGAGTACAGTGGAGTAGGGTTCAGTACAGAAGAGAAGTATGTAGTAGTAGTAGTGTTTTGGTCAAATGTTTGTCAATGTTTGGGGTCTTGGAGGGCTGGAACCCCCCTGTTGTCTATTCATCTCAAAACTCTACTCTTTTTCCTGAAGTGTCCACAACCCACATGGTGGTCCTCTGTAACACAGTTGGTAGATTATGGCACATGCAACATTAACATGTCGATGTCCTGCTTGTGTTGTAACAGACACCATAATGGCACAGATACAAAGATGAAACCTCTAAATAAATGTTTTCCTTTATGTTCAAACATGAAGTTTAGGAGTCAGTGTACAGTACAGACTCCTTTCAATAGAAATACAGTGTGTGTATAAACAATTACTCTGTACTAAACTTATTTAACAATATGTTTGTTATTGCTTTGGAGTTTGGAGACTTCACAGAACAACACTGTCCCAATACTTTAACGAAGAATTCTGACACAATATAAATAGTGTCCATCTTTATGACAAAAAACACAAAGTAACTCACCTTCTACAGTGAGAGTGACAGGATCACCTGGTTGTGAAGATGTGGGTCTAGACATTCTGTTCCCTTCACACCAGTAGAGACCCTGGTCAGACTCAGCAGCTCTACTGATAGTGAGGGTGTTTCCTGTTATAGTGTGACTGACAGACTGGGACACTACATGATAAATCCAGTCTTTGTATCTACTGTCATACGTCACTGAACACATCAGAGTAACTGTCTCTCCAGTGAATGCAGGGTTTGGCTTCACAGTCAGAGTAGTTTTGGGAAGAGCTGTGAAAATAATGCACAAAACATCTGGATACCTGCCTGGTAATTCAGCTGATGCTGTAACATTGTGATAAAAGTATATTTTACATATGTTGACTCCATTCAGTTAGAATTTACATACATTTATATAAAGACGAATGCAGTCAGAGCAACAATCTTTCCAAAGTATGATCTGACTTCAGTAAGTAGTACGGCAACTATTATTTTAGACATATAAACTATATATGCAAAAGTATGTGGACACCCTTTCAAATGAGTGGATTCTGCTTTTTCAGCCACACCCGTTGCTGACATGTGTATAAAATCAGGCACACAGCCATGCACTCTCCATAGACAAACATTGGCAGTAGAATGGCCTTACTGAAGAGCTCAGTGACTTTCAATGTGACATCGTCATAGGATGCCACCTGTCTAACAAGTCAGTTTGTCAGATTTCTGCCATGATAGAGCTAACTGTAGTCAACTGTAAGTGCTGTTATTGTGAAGTGGAAACGTCTAGGAGCAACAACGGCTGCAATATGGTAGGCCACACAAGCGCACAGAACGGGACCGCCGAGTGCTGAAGTGCGGAGCGCGTAAAAATTGTCTGTCCTCCATTGAAACACTAACTACTGCATTCCAAACTGCCTCTAGAAGCAAACTCAGCTAAATCAATGTTCGTCGGGAGCTTCATGATATGGGTTTCCATGGCCGAGAAGCCGCACACAAGCATAAGATAACCAATACAATAGAGCAGGGAACAGTTCAGTAGATTAGGCTACAGTGCAATAGAGTAGGATACAGTACAGTTGAGCAGAGTACAATAGAGTAGGGTACAGTACAATAGAGTGCAGAAGAGTAGGGTACAGTATAGTAAATAAGGGTACAGAAGAGTACAATAGAGTAGGGTACAGTACAGTGGAGTACAGTAGAGTAGGGTACAGTACAGTAGAGTCCAGTAGAGTAGGGTACAGTACAGAAGAGAGTATGTAGTAGTAGTAATGTTTTGGTCAAATGTTAGTCAATGTTTGGGGTCTTGGAGTGATAGAGCTAACCCAGTCAACTGTAAGTGCTGTTATTGTGAAGTGGAAACGTCTATGAGCAACAACGGCTGCAATATGGTAGGCCACACAAACAGTACAGTACAGTACAATAGAATAGGGTACAGTTCAGTAGAGCACAGTACAATAGAGTAGGATACAGTTCAGTAGAGCATAGTACAATAGAGTAGGGTACAGTTCAATACAGTACAATAGAGTAGGGTACAGTTCAGTAGAGTACAGTACAATAGAGTAAGTTACAGTTCAGTAGAGCACAGTACAATAGTGCAGGGTACAGTACAATAGAGCACAGTACAATAGAGTAGGGGTACAGTTCAGTAGAGTACAATAGAGTAGGGTACAGTTCAGTAGAGTACAGTACAATAGAGTAGGGTAGAGTTCAGTAGAGCACAGTACAATAGAGTAGGGTACAGTACAATAGAGTACAGAAGAGTAGGGTGCAGTACAGTAAATAAGGGTACAGAAGAGTACAATAGAGTAGGGTACAGGACAGTGGAGTACAGTAGAGTAGGGTACAGTACAGTAGAGTAGGGTACAGTTCAGTTGAGCACAGTACAATAGAGTAGGATACAGTTCAGTAGAGCACAGTACAATAGAGTAGGGTGCAGTATAGTAAATAAGGAGTACAGAAGAGTACAATAGAGTAGGGTACAGGACAGTGGAGTACAGTAGGTAG
>NW_024604729.1:0-3714 GCF_018296145.1 Oncorhynchus tshawytscha | reverse complement strand
TGTCACGCCCTGGTCAAAGTATTTTGTGTTTATCTTTATGTATTTGGTCAGGCCAGGGTGTGGCATATATTCTTGAGTTTGTCGTGGGTGATTGTCCTTAGTGTCTTACTTGTACTCTCTGTTAGTTTGCACTAGATAGGCTGTTTCGGTTTTCATTACGTTTATTGTTTTGTCGTGTTTAGTGTTTAGTCGTGTTTAGTGTTTAGTCGTGTTTACGTTTTGTTTAATAAATATGGATCGCAATCGACAGCTGCAGTTTGGTCCAACTCTCCTTCATCACCACTAGAAAACCGTTACAGAATCACCCACCACCAACGGACCAAGCAGCGTGTTAACAGGCAGGAACCACAGGAGGGCAACAGAGGCAGCAGCAGCAGGAGCAGCAGCAGCTGCAGTGGGAGAGGCTGCACCACCTGGAGAAATGGACATGGGAGGAAGAACTGGACGGTAAAGGACCCTGGGCTCAGCCTGGAGAATATCGCCGCCCCAAGGAAGAACTGGAGGCGGCGAAAGCTGAAGCGCAGATATGAGGAGGCAGCACGGCGTAGCGGATGGAAGCCTGAGAATCAGCCCCAAAAATTTCTTGGGGGGCTCAGGGAGAGTGTGGCAGAGTCAGGAGTCAGACCTGAGCCAACTCTCCCTGTTTATCGTGAGGAGCCAAGGAGGAGACCAGAACCAGAGACTGTGAAGGAGTTAATGGGAAATTGGAGGAGAGAAAAATGAGGGGTTGCTGTGTTGGTGCTTTTTGCATGGAATTCGCCCGACGGGCGTGTTGGGGTTTGATGGCACCTGGGTTAGCGCTCCATACTCGTCTGAGGTGCGTGTTAGTCGGCTGGTGAAGTTGGTGCCAGCCTCACGCACCCAGGCCTCCTGTGCACATCCCTAGCCTTGCACATCCTGTGCCAACACTGCTCTCAAGATCTCCAGCCATTAGCCTTCACGGTCTAGCCATCCTGTGCCACCTCCACACTCCAGTCCTCCGGTAGCTCCCGCTCCAGGCTTCCTGTGCGTGTCCTCGTCCAGTACCACCAGTACTGCTTCGCATCAGGCCTACAATCTTCGCCTCTCTAGCGCTGTTAGAGCTTGCCTCATCTCCAGCTGCCGGAGCCTCCCGCCTGTTTAGCGCAGCCAGAGCCTTTCTCTCCTCTACGCTGCCGGAGTCTCCCGCCTATTTAGCGCAGCCAGAGCCTTTCTCCTCTCAGCGCTGCCGGAGTCTCCCGCCTGTTTCCCGAGCCTTCCTCCCGCGCTGCCGGAGCCTCCCGCCTGTTTAGCGCAGCCAGAGCCTTTCCTCTGGCGCTGCCGAGCCTCCCGCCTGTTTAGCGCAGCCAGGAGCCTTTCTCCTCTCCTACGCTGCCGGGTCTCCCGCCTGTTCAGCGCAGCCAGAGCTGCCAGTCTGCAAGGAGCAGCCAGAGCTGCAGTCTGCATGGAAGCAGCCAGAGCTGTCAGTCTGCATGGAACAGTCAGAGCTGTCAGTCTGCATGGAGCAGCCAGAGCTGTCAGTCTACATGAAGCAGCCCGAGCTGCCAGTCTGCATGAAGCAGCCAGTCTACACATGGAGCAGCCAGAGCTGTCAGTCCGCATGGAGCAGCCAGAGCTGTCAGTCTACATGAAGCAGCCCAGCTGCCAGTCTGCATGAAGCAGCCAGTCTACATGGAGCAGCCAGAGCTGTCAGTCTGCATGGAGCAGCCAGAGCTGCCAGTGCTGCATGGAGCAGCCAGTGTCCTGGAGCAGCCAGAGCTGTCAGTCTGCATGGAACAGTCAGAGCTGTCAGTCTGCATGGAGCAGCCAGAGCTGTCAGTCTACATGAGCAGCCCGAGCTGCCAGTCTGCATGAAGCAGTCAGTCTACATGGAGCAGCCAGAGCTGTCAGTCCGCATGGAGCAGCCAGAGCTGTCAGTCTACATGAAGCAGCCCGAGCTGCCAGTCTGCATGAAGCAGCCAGTCTACATGGAGCAGCCAGAGCTGTCAGTCTGCATGAAGCAGCCAGAGCTGTCAGTCTGCATAGAGCAGCCAGTCTGCATGGAGCTGCCAGTCTGCATGGAGCTGCCAGTCTGCATGGAGCTGCCAGTCTGCAAGGAGCTGCCAGTCTGCACGGAGCTGT
This sequence comes from Oncorhynchus tshawytscha, assembly GCF_018296145.1. NCBI lineage: Eukaryota > Metazoa > Chordata > Actinopteri > Salmoniformes > Salmonidae > Oncorhynchus > Oncorhynchus tshawytscha. The sequence continues at coordinate 1,614 of NW_024604729.1, read as the reverse complement.
CAGTCTGCACGGAGCTGTCAGTCTGTAAGGAGCTGCCAGTCTGCAAGGGAGCTGCCAGTCAGCACGGAGCCGCCAGAGCGGTCAGTCTGTAAGAAGCCGCCAGAGCTGTCAGCCTATATGGAGCAGCTAGTGCCGCCAGTCTGCCCAGCGCCGCCAGTGCCCCCAGTCTGCCCAGCGTCGCCAGTCTGCCCAGCGCCGTCAGTCTGCCCAGCATCGCCAGTCTGCCCAGCACCGCCAGTCTGCCCAGCGCCGTCAGTCTGCCCAGCGTCGCCAGTCTGCCCAGCGTCGCCAGTCTGCCCAGCACCGCCAGTCTGCCCAGCGTCGTCAGTCTGCCCAGCGCGCCAGTCTGCCCAGCGCCGCCAGTCTGCCCAGCATCGCCAGTCTGCCCAGCGCCGCCAGTCTGCCCAGCGCCGCCAGTCTGCCCAGCGCCGCCAGTCTGCCCAGCGCCGCCAGTCTGCCCAGCGCCCAGACTCCCAGATCTGCCAGTCAGCCAGACTCTTCCAGATCTGCCAGTCAGCCAGACTCTTCCAGATCTGCCAGTCAGCCAGACTCTTCCAGATCTGCCAGTCAACCAGACTCTTCCAGATCTGCCAGTCAACCAGACTCTTCCAGATCTGCCAGTCAACCAGACTCTTCCAGATCTGCCAGTCAACCAGACTCTTCCAGATCTGCCAGTCAACCAGACTCTTCCAGATCTGCCAGTCAGCCAGGATCTGCCAGTCAGCCAGGATCTGCCAGTCAGCCAGGATCTGCTGAAACCACCAGCCAGCCAGGAGCTGGTAGATCTATCTACCTGCCTGAGCTTCCTCTCACTCCTGAGCTTCCTCTCACTCCTGAGCTTCCTCTCACTCCTGAGCTTCCTCTCACTCCTGAGCTTCCTCTCACTCCTGAGCTTCCTCTCACTCCTGAGCTTCCTCTCACTCCTGAGCTTCCTCTCTCCTGAGCTCTCCACTCCCGAGCTTCCCCTCAGTCCCGAGCTGCCTCGGTCCCGAGCTGTCCTTCAGTCCCGATCTGCTCCTCAGTCCAGTGGGGTTCTGGGTGGGGACTACTAGGCCATGGTCGGCGGCGGGTGGACTATCCAGGGACGAAGGGAGAGGGACTAAGACATTAAAGGAGTGGGGTCCACGTCCCGCGCCGGAGCCGCCACCATGGACAGACGCCCACCGGACCCTCCCTATTGTTTTGAGTGCGTTCGGGAGTCCGCACCTTAGGGGGTTCTGTCACGCCCTGGTCAAAGTATTTTGTGTTTATCTTTATGTATTTGGTCAGGCCAGGGTGTGGCATGGGGTTTTGTAATTGTGGTGTGTTTGTCTTGGGGTTTTGGTGGTGGTATTGGGATTGTAGCTTAGTGGGTTGTCTAGCAAGGTCTATGGCTGTCTGGAGTGGTTCTCAATCAGAGGCAGGTGCTTATCGTTGTCTCTGATTGGGAACCATATTTAGGCAGCCATATTCTTGAGTTTGTCGTGGGTGATTGTCCTTAGTGTCTTACTTGTACTCTCTGTTAGTTTGCACTAGATAGGCTGTTTTCGGTTTTCATTACGTTTATTGTTTTGTCGTGTTTAGTGTTTAGTCGTGTTTAGTGTTTAGTCGTGTTTACGTTTTGTTTAATAAATA
>NW_024604728.1:0-3713 GCF_018296145.1 Oncorhynchus tshawytscha | reverse complement strand
GTACTGGGCAGATGCTCCCCTTATAAAGGTTCTGTCCTGGGCAGGGGGGCAGATATAAAGGTTCTGTCCTGAGGTACAGATGCTCCCCTTATAAAGGTTCTGTCCTGAGGTACTGGGGCAGATGCTCCCCTTATAAAGGTTCTGTCCTGAGGTACTGGGCAGATGCTCCCCTTATAAAGGTTCTGTCCTGAGGTACTGGGGCAGATGCTCCCCTTATAAAGGTTCTGTCCTGAGGTACTGGGCAGATGCTCCCCTTATAAAGGTTCTGTCCTGAGGTACTGGGCAGATGCTCCCTTATAAAGGTTCTGTCCTGAGGTACGGGGCAGATGCTCCCCTTATAAAGGTCTCTGTCCTGAGGTACTGGGCAGATGCTCCCCTTATAAAGGTTCTGTCCTGAGGTACTGGGCAGATGCTCCCCTTATAAAGGTTCTGTCCTGAGGTATGGGCAGATGCTCCCCTTATAAAGGTTCTGTCCTGAGGTACTGGGCAGATGCTCCCCTTATAAAGGTTCTGTCCTGAGGTACTGGGCAGATGCTCCCCTTATAAAGGTTCTGTCCTGAGGTACTGGGCAGATGCTCCCCTTATAAAGGTTCTGTCCTGAGGTACTGGGCAGATGCTCCCCTTATAAAGGTTCTGTCCTGAGGTACGGGGCAGATGCTCCCCTTATAAAGGTTCTGTCCTGAGGTACTGGGCAGATGCTCCCCTTATAAAGGTTCTGTCCTGAGGTACTGGGCAGATGCTCCCCTTATAACGGTTCTGTCCTGAGGTACTGGGCAGATGCTCCCTTATAAAGGTTCTGTCCTGAGGTACTGGGCAGATGCAGATCTGTCCTGAGGTACTGGGCAGATGCTTTATAAAGGTTCTGTCCTGAGGTACTGGGCAGATGCTCCCTTATAAAGGTTCTGTCCTGAGGTACTGGGCAGATGCTCCCTTATAAAGGTTCTGTCCTGATAAAGGTACTGGGCAGATGCTCCCCTTATAAAGGTTCTGTCCTGAGGTACTGGGCAGATGCTCCCTTATAAAGGTTCTGTCCTGAGGTACTGGGCAGATGCTCCCCTTATAAAGGTTCTGTCCTGAGGTACTGGGCAGATGCTCCCCTTATAAAGGTCCTGGGGTGCCAGGCAGATGTCTCTGTCCTGAGGTACTGGGCAGATGCTCCCCTTATAAAGGTTCTGTCCTGAGGTACTGGGCAGATGCTCCCCTTATAAAGGTTCTGTCCTGAGGTACTGGGCAGATGCTCCCCTTATAAAGGTTCTGTCCTGAGGTACCAGGCAGATGCTCCCTTATAAAGGTTCTGTCCTGAGGTACCAGGCAGATGCTCCCTTATAACGGTTCTGTCCTGAGGTACTGGGCAGATGCTCCCCTTATAAAGGTTCTGTCTGAGGTCCTGCTCCCTAGGTCTGTGACTCTGGGGTACCAGGCAGATGCTCCCCTTAAAGGTTCTGTCCTGAGTACTGGGCAGATGCTCCCCCCTTATAAAGGTTCTGTCCTGAGGTACTGGGCAGATGCTCCCTTATAAAGGTTCTGTCCTGAGGTACTGGGCAGATGCTCCCCTTATAAAGGTTCTGTCCTGAGGTACTGGGCAGATGCTCCCCTTATAAAGGTTCTGTCCTGAGGTACTGGGCAGATGCTCCCTTATAAAGGTTCTGTCCTGAGGTACTGGGGCAGATGCTCCCCTTATAAAGGTTCTGTCCTGAGGTACTGGGCAGATGCTCCCCTTATAAAGGTTCTGTCCTGAGGTACTGTCAGGGGCAGATGCCCCTTATCCCAGATGCTTATAAAGGTTCTGTCCTGAGGTACTGGGCAGATGCTCCTTATAAAGGTTCTGTCCTGAGGTACTGGGCAGATGCTCCCCTTATAAAGGTTCTGTCCTGAGGTACTGGGCAGATGCTCCCTTATAAAGGTTCTGTCCTGAGGTACTGGGCAGATGCTCCCCTTATAAAGGTTCTGTCCTGAGGTACTCCCCTTATAAAGGGCAGATGCTCCCCTTATAAAGGTTCTGTCCTGAGGTACGGGGCAGATGCTCCCTTATAAAGGTTCTGTCCTGAGTGCTCCCCTTATAAGGTTCTGTCAGGTACTGGGCAGATGCTCCCTTATAAAGGTTCTGTCCTGAGGTACTGGGCAGATGCTCCCCTTATAAAGGTTCTGTCTGGGTACTGGGCAGATGCTCCCCTTATAAAGGTTCTGTCCTGAGGTACCAGGCAGATGGGCAGATGCTGTCCCCTTTATAAAGGTTCTGTCTGAGGTACCAGATGCTCCTTAAAGGTTCTGTCCTGAGGTACTGGGCAGATGCTCCCTTATAAAGGTTCTGTCCTGATACTGGGCAGATGCTCCCTTATAAAGGTTCTGTCCTGAGGTACTGGGCAGATGCTCCCCTTATAAAGGTTCTGTCCTGAGGTACTGGGCAGATGCTCCCCTTATAAAGGTTCTGTCCTGAGGTACTGGGCAGATGCTCCCCTTATAAAGGTTCTGTCCTGAGGTGAGATGCTCCCCTTATAAAGGTTCTGTCCTGAGGGCAGATGCTCCCCTTATAAAGGTTCTGTCCTGAGGTACTGGGCAGATGCTCCCCTTATAAAGGTTCTGTCCTGAGGTACTGGGCAGATGCTCCCCTTATAAAGGTTCTGTCCTGAGGTACTGGGCAGATGCTCCCCTTTATAAAGGTTCTGTCCTGAGGTACTGGGCAGATGCTCCCCTTATAAAGGTTCTGTCCTGAGGTACGGGGCAGATGCTCCCCTTATAAAGGTTCTGTCCTGAGGTACTGGGCAGATGCTCCCCTTATAAAGGTTCTGTCCTGAGGTACTGGGCAGATGCTCCCCTTATAAAGGTTCTGTCCTGAGGTACCAGGGCAGATGCTCCCCTTATAAGGTCTGTGTCCTGAGGTACTGGGCAGATGCTCCCTTATAAAGGTTCTGTCCTGAGGTACTGGGCAGATGCTCCCCTTATAAAGGTTCTGTCCTGAGGTACTGGGTTCAGGTACTGGGCAGATCCCCCTTATAAAGGTTCTGTCCTGAGGTACTGGGCAGATGCTCCCCTTATAAAGGTTCTGTCCTGACTGGGCAGATGCTCCCTTATAAAGGTCTGTGACTCTGGGGTACCAGGCAGATGCTCCCCTTATAAAGGTCTGTTCTGTCCTGAGGTACTGGGCAGATGCTCCCCTTATAAAGGTCTGTGAGCCTGTCTGGTTCTGTCCTGAGGTACTGGGCAGATGCTCCCCTTATAACGGTTCTGTCCTGAGGTACTGGGCAGATGCTCCCCTTATAAAGGTTCTGTCCTCTGAGGTACTGGGCAGATGCTCCCCTATAAAGGTTCTGTCTGTCTGAGGTACTGGGCAGATGCTCCCCTTATAACGGTTCTCTGTCCTGAGGTACTGGGCAGATGCTCCCCTTATAAAGGTTCTGTCCTGAGGTACTGGGCAGATGCTCCCTTATAAAGGTTCTGTCCTGAGGTACTGGGCAGATGCTCCCCTTATAAAGGTTCTGTCCTGAGGTACTGGGCAGATGCTCCCCCTTATAAAGGTTCTGTCCTGAGGTACTGGGCAGATGCTCCCCTTATAAAGGTTCTGTCCTGAGGTACTGGGCAGATGCTCCCCTTATAAAGGTTCTGTCCTGAGGTACTGGGCAGATGCTCCTTATAAAGGTCTGTGATGCTCTGTCCCTGAGGTACTGGGCAGATGCTCCATATAAAGGCTCTGTCCTGAGGTACTGGGCAGATGC
>NW_024604727.1:0-3713 GCF_018296145.1 Oncorhynchus tshawytscha | reverse complement strand
AGTGCTATACTGCTAGACAACAGAATACATTCCAGGGCTAGACTGCTAGACAAAAGATTACATTACAGTGCTAGACAACATCATACATTACAGTGCTAGACAACAGAATACATTACAGTGCTCGACTGCTAGACAACAGAATACATTACAGTGCTAGACTGCAAGACAACAGAGGCATTACAGTGCTAGACAGCTAGACAACAGAATGCATTGCAGTGCTAGACTGCTATATCACAGAATTCATTGCAGTGCTAGACTGCTAGACAACAGAATACGTGCAGTGCTAGACTGCTAGACAGCTAAGAATGCATACCAGTGTAGACCTTCTAGACAACAGAGTACATTCAGTGCTACTGCTAGACAACAGAATACATTACAGTGCTAGACTGCAAGACATTGCAGTGCTAGACTGCTAGACAACATAATACATTACAGTGCTAGACTGCTAGACAGCAGAATGCATTGCAGTGCAAGACTGCTCGACAACAGTATACATTCCAGTGCTAGACTGCTGAACAGCAGAATGTGCTACAACATAATACATTACAGTGCTAGACTGCTAGACAACAGAATACATTCCAGTGCTAGACTGCTAGACAACATAATACATTACAGTGCTAGACTGCTAGACAACATACATTACAGTGCTAGACATTACAGTGCTAGACTGCTCGACAACAGAATACATTACAGTGCTAGACTGCTAGACAACAGAATACATTAAAGTGCTAGACAACATAATACATTACAGTGCAAGACTGCTCGACAACATAATACAGTCCAGTGCTAGACTGCTCACAACATAATACATTACAGTGCTAGACTGCTAGACAACAGAATACATTACAGTGCTAGACAACAGAATACATTACAGTGACAGACAACAGAATACATTACAGTGCTCGACTGCTAGACAACAGAATGCATCATTACAGACAACAGTACATTCAGCTAGACTGCTAGACAACAGATTACATTCCAGGCATTACAGTGCTAGACGACAACATAATACATTACAGTGCAGCTAGACAACGAATGCATTGCAGGAGACAAAAGATGCTAGACTGCTATACATTACAGTGCTCGACTGCTAGACATACATTACAGTGCTAGACTGCAAGACAACAGAGGCATTACAGTGCTAGACAGCTAGACAACAGAATGCATTGCAATTTGCTATATCACAGACATTGCTAGACTGCTAGACAGAATGCATACCAGTGCTAGACTGCTAGACAACAGAGTGCATTCCAGTGCTTTACTCTAGACAACAGAATACATTACAGTGCTAGACTGCAAGACAACAGAATACATTAAAGTGCTAGACAACAGAATGCATTGCAGTTCAAGACTGCTCGACAACAGTATACATTCCAGTGCTAGACTGCTTGACAACATAATACATTACAGTGCTAGACTGCTAGACAACATAATACATTGCAGTGCTAGACTGCTAGACAACATAATACATTACAGTGCTAGACTGCTAGACAACATAATACATTACAGTGCTAGACTGCTAGACAACAGAATACATTACAGTGCTAGACTGCTAGACAACAGAATACATTACAGTGCTAGACAACATAATACATTTACAGTGCTAGACTGCTTTCGACATTAAAGTGCTAGACTGCTCAACATAATACATTACAGTGCTAGACTGCTAGACAACAGAATACATTACAGTGCTAGACAACAGAATACATTACGGTGCTAGACTGCTCGACAACAGAATACATTACAGTGCTAGACTGCTAGACAGCAGAATACATTAAAGTGCTAGACAACATAATACATTACAGTGCTAGACTGCTCGACAACATAATACATTCCAGTGCTAGACTGCTCAACAACATAATACATTACAGTGCTATACTGCTAGACAACAGAATGCATTGCAGTGCTAGACTGCTAGACAACAGAATACATTCCAGTACTAGACTGCTAGACAACAGAATACATTACAGTGACAGACAACAGAATACATTACAGTGCTTGACTGCTAGACAACAGAATGCATCAATTACAGACAACAGAATACATTCAGGGCTAGACTGCTAGACAACAGATTACATTCCAGTGCTAGACAACATAATACATTCAGTGCTGCAGACAACATAATACATTACAGTGCTATACTGCTAGACAACAGAATACATTCAGGGGCTAGACTGCTAGACAAAAGATTACATTACAGTGCTAGACAACATAATACATTACAGTGCTAGACAACAGAATACATTACAGTGCTCGACTGCTAGACAACAGAATACATTACAGTGCTAGACTGCAAGACAACAGAGGCATTACATTACAGTGCAACAGAATGCATTGCAGTGCTAGACAACAGAATTCATTGCAGTGCTAGACTGCTAGACAACAGAATGCATACCAGTGCTAGACCTGCTAGACAACAGAGTGCATTCAGTGCTTTACTCTAGACAACAGAATACATTACAGTGCTAGACTGCAAGACAACAGAATACATTAAAGTGCTAGACAACAGAATGCATTGCAGTGCAAGACTGCTCGACAACAGTATACATTCCAGTGCTGACTGCTTGACAACATAATACATTACAGTGCTAGACTGCTAGACAACAGAATACATTGCAGTGCTAGACTGCTAGACAACATAATACATTACAGTGCTAGACTGCTAGACAACATAATACATTACAGTGCTAGACTGCTCGACAACAGAATACATTACAGTGCTAGACTGCTAGACAACAGAATACATTAAAGTGCTAGACAACATAATACATTACAGTGCTAGACTGCTCGACAACATAATACATTCCAGTGCTAGACTGCTCACAACATAATACATTACAGTGCTAGACTGCTAGACAACAGAATACATTAAAGTAAACATAATACATTACAGTGCTAGACTGCTCACAACAGAATACATTCAGGGCTAGACTGCTAGACAACAGATTACATTCCAGTGCTAGACAACATAATACATTACAGTGCTAGACAACAGAATACATTACAGTGCAGACATACATTACAGTGCTAGACAACAGAATACATTTTCGCTAGACAACAGAATACATTACATTACAGTGCTAGACTGCTAGACAACAGAATACATTAAAGTGCTAGACAACAGAATACATTACGGTGCTAGACAACAGAATGCATTCCAGTGCTAGACTGCTAGACAACAGAATACATTACAGTGCTAGACTGCTACAACAGAATGCATTACTGCTAGACAACAAGAATGCATACCAGTGCTAGACTGCTAGACAACAGAATTCATTGCAGTGCTAGACTGCTAGACAACAGAATGCATTAGTGCAGACTGCTCAACAGAATGCATTCCAGTGCTATACTGACAACAGAATACATTACAGTGCTAGACTGCTAGACAACAGAATACTGCTAGACAACAGAATACATTAAAGGTCTTTACTGCTAGACAGAATGCATTCCAGTGCTGGACTGCTTGACAACATTACATTACAGGGCTAGACTGCTAGACAAAAGAATACATTGCCAGTGCTAGACAACAGAATACATTGCAGTGCTAGACTGCTAGACAACATAGCCACATTACAGTGCTAGACTGCTAGACAACATATTCACATTACAGTGCTAAGACTGCTCGACAACCAGACATTACAGTGCTAGACTGCTGGAGCAACAGAATACATTCCAGTGCTAGACTGCTCAACAACATGATACATTACAGTGCT
>NW_024604726.1:0-3712 GCF_018296145.1 Oncorhynchus tshawytscha | reverse complement strand
TGAGATTCATATTTAATCAAATAAAGAAACACGAACACTACACAAAACAATAAACGTAATCAAAACCGAAACAGCCTATCTAGTGCAAACTAACCGAGAGTACACATAGGACACTAAGGACAATCACCCACGACAAACTCAAAGAATATGGCTGCCTAAATATGGTTCCCAATCAGAGACAACGATAAGCACCTGCCTCTGATTGAGAACCATTCCAGACAGCCATAGACCTTGCTAGATAACCCACTAAGCTACAATCCCAATACCACCACCAAAACCCCAAGACAAACACACCACAATTACAAAAACCCCATGCCACACCCTGGCCTGACCAAACACATAAAGATAAACACAAAATACTTTGACCGGGGCGTGACAGAACCCCCCCCCTAAGGTGCGGACTCCCGAACGCACAACCTAAACCTGTAGGGGAGGGTCTGGGTGGGCATCTGTCCGCGGTGGCGGCTCTGGTGCTGGACGTGGACCCCACTCCATAATTGTCTTAGTCCACCTCCTTAGTGTCCCTTGAGTGGCGACCCTCGCCGCTAACCTTGGCCTAGGAAACCTAACAACGGGCCCCACTGGACTGAGGTAGCTCGGGACCGAGGGGAAGCTCGGGACCGAGGGGAAGCTCGGGACCGAGGGGAAGCTCGGGACCGAGGGGAAGCTCAGGAGTGAGAGGAAGCTCAGGAGTGAGAGGAAGCTCAGGCAGGTTGATGGATCTACCAGATCCTGGCTGGCTGGTGGTTCCGGCAGATCCTGGCTGACTGGCACTTCTGGCGGATCCTGGCTGACTGGTGGATCCTGGCAGACTGGCGGATCCTGGCTGACTGGTGGATCCTGGCTGACTGGCGGATCCTGGCAGACTGGCGGATCCTGGCTGAATGGCGGATCTAACTGATCCTGGCAGACTGGCGGATCCTGGCTGATCCTGGCCGACTGGCAGTTCTGGTGGATCCTGGCAGACTGGCGGATCCTGGCTGAATGGCGGATCTAACTGATCCTGGCAGACTGGCGGATCCTGGCAGACTGGCGGATCCTGGCCGACTGGCAGTTCTGGCGGATCCTGGCTGACTGGTGGATCCTGGCAGACTGGCGGATCCTGGCAGACTGGCGGATCCTGGCTGACTGGCACTTCTGGCGGATCCTGGCTGACTGGTGGATCCTGGCTGACTGGCGGATCTGGCTGACTGGCGGATCCTGGCAGACTGGCGGATCCTGGCAGACTGGCGGATCCTGGCCGACTGGCGGATCCTGGCAGACTGGCGGATCCTGGCAGACTGGCGGATCCTGGCTGAATGGCGGATCCTGGCCGACTGGCAGATCCTGGCCGACTGGCAGTTCTGGCGGATCCTGGCAGACTGGCGGATCCTGGCCGACTGGCGGATCCTGGCCGACTGGCGGATCCTGGTCGACTGGCGGATCCTGGTTGACTGGCAGTTCTGGCAGATCCCGGCTGACTGGCGGATCTGGAAGAGTCTGATTGACTGGCAGATCTGGAAGAGTCTGGGTGACTGGCAGATCTGGAAGAGTCTGGCTGACTGGCAGATCTGGAAGAGTCTGGCGACTGGGATCTGGAAGCTGGCTGACTGGCAGATCTGGCGCTGGGCAGCCTGGCGGCGCTGGGCAGCCTGGCGGCGCTGGGCAGCCTGGCGGCGCTGGGCAGCCTGGCGGCGCTGGGCAGACTGGCGACGCTGGGCAGACTGGCGACGCTGGGCAGACTGGCGGCGCTGGGCAGACTGGCGGCGCTGGGCAGACTGGCGGTGCTGGGCAGACTGGCGGTGCTGGGCAGACTGGCGATGCTGGGCAGACTGACGGCGCTGGGCAGACTGGTGACGCTGGGCAGACTGGGGGCACTGGCGGCGCTGGGCAGACTGGCGGCACTAGCTGCTCCATATAGGCTGACAGCTCTGGCGGCTTCTTACAGACTGACAGCTCTGGCGGCTCCGTGCTGACTGGCTGCTCCTTGCAGCCTGGCAGCTCCTTGCAGACTGACAGCTCCTTGCAGACTGACAGCTCTGTGCAGACTGACAGCTCCTTGCAGACTGACAGCTCCTTGCAGACTGGCTGCTCTATGCAGACTGACATCTCTGGCTGCTTCATGCAGACTGACAGCTCTGGCTGCTCCATGTAGGCTGACAGCTCTGGCGGCTTCTTACAGACTGACAGCTCTGGCGGCTCCGTGCAGACTGGCAGCTCCTTACAGACTGGCAGCTCCTTGCAGACTGGCAGCTCTGGCTGCTCCATGCAGACTGACAGCTCTGGCTGCTCCTTGCAGACTGGCTGCTCCATGCAGACTGACAGCTCTGGCTGCTCCTTGCAGACTGGCTGCTCCATGCAGACTGACAGCTCTGGCTGCTCCATGCAGACTGACAGCTCTGGCTGCTCCATGCAGACTGACAGCTCTGGCTGCTCCATGCAGACTGACAGCTCTGGCTGCTCCATGCGGACTGGCAGCTCTGGCTGCGCTGAACAGGCGGGAGGCTCCGGCAGCGCTGTAGAGGAGAAAAGCGCTGGCTGCGCTGAACAGGCGAGGCACACTGAAGGCCTGGTGCGTGGTGCTGGAACTGGTGGTACTGGATCGAGGACACGCACAGGAAGCCTGGTGCGGGGAGCTGCTACCGGAGGACTGGAGTGTGGAGGTGGCACAGGATGGGCTAGACCGTGAAGGCGTACTGGAGATCTTGAGAGCAGTGTTGGCACAGGACGTGCAAGGCTAGGGATGTGCACAGGAGGCCTGGTGCGTGAGGCTGGCACCAACTTCACCAGCCGACTAACACGCACCTCAGGACGAGTATGGAGCGCTAACCCAGGTGCCATCAAATCCCCAACACGTTCCGTCGGGCGAATTCCATGCAAAAAGCACCAACACAGCAACTCCCTCATTTCTCTCTCCTCCAATTTCCCCATTAACTCCTTCACAGTCTCTGTTTCGCTCACCTCCAACACCGGCTCTGGTTCTGGTCTCCTCCTTGGCTCCTCACAATAAACAGGGAGAGTTGGCTCAGGTCTGACTCCTGACTCACTCTCCCTGAGCCCCCCCCCCAAGAAATTTTTGGGGCTGATTCTCAGGCTTCCATCCGCTACGCCGTGCTGCCTCCTCATATCTGCGCCTCTCAGCTTTCGCCGCCTCCAGTTCTTCCTTGGGCGGCGATATTCTCAGGCTGAGCCCAGGGTCCTTTACCGTCCAGTTCTTCCTCCCATGTCCATTTCTCCAGGTGGTGCAGCCTCTCCCACTGCAGCTGCTGCTGCTCCTGCTGCTGCTGCCTGTTAACACGCTGCTTGGTCCGTTGGTGGTGGGTGATTCTGTTACGGTTTTCTAGTGGTGATGAAGGAGAGTCGGACCAAACTGCAGCGTGTCGATTGAGATTCATATTTAATCAAATAAAGAAACACGAACACTACACAAAACAATAAACGTAATCAAAACCGAAACAGCCTATCTAGTGCAAACTAACCGAGAGTACACATAGGACACTAAGGACAATCACCCACGACAAACTCAAAGAATATGGCTGCCTAAATATGGTTCCCAATCAGAGACAACGATAAGCACCTGCCTCTGATTGAGAACCATTCCAATTTGACAGCCATAGACCTTGCTAGATAACCCACTAAGCTACAATCCCAATACCACCACAAAACCCCAAGACAAACACACCACAATTACAAAAACCCCATGCCACACCCTGGCCTGACCAAACACATAAAG
>NW_024604725.1:0-3711 GCF_018296145.1 Oncorhynchus tshawytscha | reverse complement strand
TAGGTGTCGTAAGGACATTTTGTAGAATTTTCTGAACATGGCGTCAATGTAAACCGAGATTTATGGATATAAAATGCATATTATCGAACAAAACATAAATGTACTGTGTAACATGTCATATTACTGTCATCTAATGAAGATTTTCAAAAGGTTAGTGAATGATTTTTCTTTTAAGCCTGCTTTTGTCATTGTATCTTTTGTTGGACAAAATGGCTACGTTTTTTCTTTGTTTTGGTGGTGGTCTAACATATATATATGCTGTGTTTTCGCCGTAAAACATTTAATCTGACACGCTGGGTAAATGAACAAGGTGTTTATCTTTCATTTGAGGTATTGGACTTGTTAATGTGTGGAGGTTAAATATTTCTAAGAATATTTTTGCATTCCCTGCGCCACCGTTTGAGTTGAACGGGAGGGGGGGGGTGTAGTTCCCGCTTGGGAACCATTAGGCACAACATTAGGCCCTGCATGTCCCCAGGCACCCTCATTTGTTGACTTCTGTGATGTAAAAGCCTTGGTTTCATGCATGTCAACATCAGAAGCCTCCTCCCTAAGTTTGTTTTACTCACTGCTCTAGCACACTCTGCTAACCCTGATGTCCTTGCTGTGTCTGAATCCTGGCTCAGGAAGGCCACCAAAAATTCAGAGATTTCCATACCCAACTATAACATCTTCCGTCAAGATAGATCTGCCAAAGGGGGAGGAGTTGCAGTCTACTGCAGAGATAGCCTGCAAAGTAATGTCATACTTTCCAGGTCCATACCCAAACAGTTCGAACTACTAATTTTGCAAATTACTCTCTCCAGGAATAAGTCTCTCACTGTTGCCGCCTGCTACCGACCCCCCTCAGCTCCCAGCTGTGCCCTGGACACCATTTGTGAATTGATCGCCCCCCATCTAGCCTCAGAGTTTGTTCTGTTAGGTGACCTAAACTGGGATATGCTTAACACCCCGCCAGTCCTACACCTAAGCTAGATGCCTCAATCTCACACAAATCATCAAGGAACCCACCAGGTACAACCCAACTCTGTAAACAAGGGCACCCTCATAGACGTCATCCTGACCAACTGGCCCTCCAAATACACCTCCGCTGTCTTCAACCAGGATCTCAGCGATCACTGCCTCATTGCCTGTATCTGCTACGGAGCCGCAGTCAAACGACCACCCCTCATCACGGTCAAACGCTCCCTAAAACACTTCTGTGAGCAGGCCTTTCTAATCGACCTGGCCCGGGTATCCTGGAAGGACATTGACCTCATCCCGTCAGTTGAGGATGCCTGGTCATTCTTTAAAAGTAACTTCCTCACCATTTTAGATAAGCATGCAGAACTAAGAACAGATACAGTCCTTGGTTCACCCCAGACCTGACTGCCCTCGACCAGCACAAAAACATCCTGTGGCGGACTGCAATAGCATCGAATAGTCCCCGTGATATGCAACTGTTCAGGGAAGTCCGGAACCAATACACGCAGTCAGTCAGGAAAGCTAAGGCCAGCTTCTTCAGGCAGAAGTTTGCATCCTGTAGCTCCAACTCCAAAAAGTTCTGGGACACTGTGAAGTCCATGGAGAACAAGAGCACCTCCTCCCAGCTGCCCACTGCACTGAGGCTAGGTAACACGGTCACCACCGATAAATCCATGATTATCGAAAACTTCAATAAGCATTTCTCAACGGCTGGCCATGCCTTCCGCCTGGCTACTCCAACCTCGGCCAACAGCTCCTCCCCCGGCAGCTCCTTGCCCAAGCCTCTCCAAGTTCTCCTTTACCCAAATCCAGATAGCAGATGTTCTGAAAGAGCTGCAAAACCTGGACCCGTACAAATCAGCTGGGCTTGACAATCTGGACCCCCTATTTCTGAAACTATCCGCCGCCATTGTCGCAACCCCTATTACCAGCCTGTTCAACCTCTCTTTCATATCGTCTGAGATCCCCAAGGATTGGAAAGCTACCGCAGTTATCCCCCTCTTCAAATTGGGAGACACCCTGGACCCAAACTGTTACAGACCTATATCCATCCTGCCCTGCCTATCTAAGGTCTTCGAAAGCCAAGTCAACAAACAGGTCACTGACCATCTCGAATCCCACCGTACCTTCTCCACTGTGCAATCTGGCTTCCGAGCCGGTCACGGGTGCACCTCAGCCACACTCAAGGTACTAAACGATATCATAACCGCCATCGATAAAAGACAGTACTGTGCAGCCGTCTTCATCGACCTTGCCAAGGCTTTCGACTCTGTCAATCACCATATTCTCATCGGCAGACTCAGTAGCCTCGGTTTTTCGGATGACTGCCTTGCCTGGTTCACCACAATTACTTTGCAGACAGAGTTCAGTGTGTCAAATCGGAGGGCATGCTGTCCGGTCCTCTGGCAGTCTCTATGGGGGTGCCACAGGGTTCACCCTCGGGCCGACTCTTTTCTCTGTGTATATCAATGATGTTGCTCTTGCTGCGGGCGATTCCCTGATCCACCTCTACGCAGACGACACCATTCTATACTTTCGGCCCGTCATTGGACACTGTGCTATCTAACCTCCAAACAAGCTTCAATGCATACAACACTCCTTCTGTGGCCTCCAACTGCTCTTAAACGCTAGTAAAACCAAATGCATGCTTTTCAACCGATCGCTGCCTGCACCCGCATGCCCGACTAGCATCACCACCCTGGATGGTTCCGACCTTGAATATGTGGACATCTATAAGTACCTAGGTGTCTGGCTAGACTGCAAACTCTCCTTCCAGACTCATATCAAACATCTCCAATCAAAATCAAATCAAGAGTCGGCTTTCTATTCCGCAACAAAGCCTCCTTCACTCACGCCGCCAAGCTTACCCTAGTAAAACTGACTATCCTACCAATCCTCGACTTCGGCGATGTCATCTACAAAATGGCTTCAACACTCTACTCAGCAAATTGGATGCAGTATATCACAGTGCCATCCGTTTTGTCACTAAAGCAACTTATACCACCCACCACTGCGACTTGTATGCTCTAGTCGGCTGGCCCTCGCTACATATTCGTGCCAGACCCACTGGCTCAAGGTCATCTACAAGTCCATGCTAGGTAAAGCTCCACCTTATCTCAGTTCACTGGTCACTTCTATGGCAACACCCATCCGTAGCACGCGCTCCAGCAGGTGTATCTCACTGATCATCCCTAAAGCCAACACCTCATTTGGCCGCCTTTCGTTCCAGTACTCTGCTGCCTGTGACTGGAACGACTGTAAAAATCGCTGAAGTTGGGGCACATCTCCCTCACCAACTTCAAAAACATCAGCTCTGAGCAGCTAACCGATCGCTGCAGCTGTACATAGTCTATTGGTAAATAGCCCACCCATTTTCACCTACCTCATCCCCATACTGTTTTTATTTATTTACTTTTCTGCTCTTTGCACACAATATCTCTACCTGTACATGACCATCTGATCATTTATCACTCCAGTGTTAATCTGCAAAAATTGTAACTATTCGTCTACCTCCTCATGCCTTTTGCACACATTGTATATAGACTCCCCTTTGTTTTCTACTGTGTTATTGACTTGTTAATTGTTTACTCCATGTGTAACTCTGTGACATTTGTCTGCTCACACTGCTATGCTTTATCTTGGCCCAGGTCGCAGTTGTAAATGAGAACTTGTTCTCAACTAGCCTACCTGGTTAAATAAAGATGAAATAAAAAATAAAATAAAAATTATGTTTTCGAATGACATCCC
>NW_024604724.1:0-3711 GCF_018296145.1 Oncorhynchus tshawytscha | reverse complement strand
TATTTATTAAACAAAACGTAAAACACGACTAAACACTAAACACTACAAAACAATAAACGTAATGAAAACCGAAAACAGCCTATCTAGTGCAAACTAACAGAGAGTACAAGTAAGACACTAAGGACAATCACCCACGACAAACTCAAAGAATATGGCTGCCTAAATATGGTTCCCAATCAGAGACAACGATAAGCACCTGCCTCTGATTGAGAACCACTCCAGACAGCCATAGACCTTGCTAGACAACCCACTAAGCTACAATCCCAATACCACCACCAAAACCCCAAGACAAACACACCACAATTACAAAAACCCCATGCCACACCCTGGCCTGACCAAATACATAAAGATAAACACAAAATACTTTGACCAGGGCGTGACAGAACCCCCTAAGGTGCGGACTCCCGAACGCACCTCAAAACAATAGGGAGGGTCCGGGTGGGCGTCTGTCCATGGTGGCGGCTCCGGCGCGGGACGTGGACCCCACTCCTTTAATGTCTTAGTCCCCTCTCCCTTCGTCCCTGGATAGTCCACCCTCGCCGCCGACCATGGCCTAGTAGTCCCCACCCAGAACCCCACTGGACTGAGGAGCAGATCGGGACTGAAGGACAGCTCGGGACCGAGGCAGCTCGGGACTGAGGGAAGCTCAGGAGTGAGAGAAAGCTCAGGAGTGAGAGAAAGCTCAGGAGTGAGAGAAAGCTCAGGAGTGAGAGGAAGCTCAGGAGTGAGAGGAAGCTCAGGAGTGAGAGGAAGCTCAGGAGTGAGAGGAAGCTCAGGAGTGAGAGGAAGCTCAGGAGTGAGAGGAAGCTCAGGAGTGAGAGGAAGCTCAGGAGTGAGAGGAAGCTCAGGCAGGTAGATAGATCTACCAGCTCCTGGCTGGCTGGTGGTTTCAGCAGATCCTGGCTGACTGGCAGATCCTGGCTGACTGGCAGATCCTGGCTGACTGGCAGATCTGGAAGAGTCTGGTTGACTGGCAGATCTGGAAGAGTCTGGTTGACTGGCAGATCTGGAAGAGTCTGGTTGACTGGCAGATCTGGAAGAGTCTGGTTGACTGGCAGATCTGGCGGCGCTGGGCAGACTGGCGGCGCTGGGCAGACTGGCGGCGCTGGGCAGACTGGCGATGCTGGGCAGACTGGCGGCGCTGGGCAGACTGGCGGCGCTGGGCATACTGGCGGTGCTGGGCAGACTGGGGCAGACTGACGCTGGGCAGACTGGACGACGCTGGGCAGACTGGCGACGCTGGGCAGACTGGGCGACTGCTGGGCAGACTGGCGATGCTGGGCAGACTGGCGATGCTGGGCAGACTGACGGCGCTGGGCAGACTGGCGACGCTGGGCAGACTGGCGACGCTGGGCAGACTGGCGATGCTGGGCAGACTGACGGCGCTGGGCAGACTGGCGACGCTGGGCAGACTGGGGGCACTGGCGGCGCTGGGCAGACTGGCGGCACTAGCTGCTCCATATAGGCTGACAGCTCTGGCGGCTTCTTACAGACTGACCGCTCTGGCGGCTCCGTGCTGACTGGCAGCTCCTTGCAGACTGGCAGCTCCTTACAGACTGGCAGCTCCGTGCAGACTGACAGCTCCGTGCAGACTGACAGCTCCTTGCAGACTGGCAGCTCCATGCAGACTGGCAGCTCCATGCAGACTGGCAGCTCCATGCAGACTGGCTGCTCCATGCAGACTGGCTGCTCCATGCAGACTGACAGCTCTGGCTGCTTCATGCAGACTGACATCTCTGGCTGCTCCATGTAGACTGGCTGCTTCATGCAGACTGGCAGCTCGGGCTGCTTCATGTAGACTGACAGCTCTGGCTGCTCCATGCGGACTGACAGCTCTGGCTGCTCCATGTAGACTGACTGCTTCATGCAGACTGGCAGCTCGGGCTGCTTCATGTAGACTGACAGCTCTGGCTGCTCCATGCAGACTGACAGCTCTGACTGTTCCATGCAGACTGACAGCTCTGGCTGCTTCATGCAGACTGGCAGCTCTGGCTGCTCCATGTAGACTGGCTGCTTCATGCAGACTGGCAGCTCGGGCTGCTTCATGTAGACTGACAGCTCTGGCTGCTCCTTGCAGACTGGCAGCTCCATGCAGACTGGCAGCTCTGGCTGCTCCATGCAGACTGACAGCTCTGGCTGCTTCATGCAGACTGGCAGCTCTGGCTGCTCCATGCAGACTGGCAGCTCTGGCTGCTCCATGCAGACTGACAGCTCTGGCTGCTCCATGCAGACTGGCTGCTTCATGCAGACTGGCAGCTCTGGCTGCTCCATGCAGACTGACAGCTCTGGCTGCTCCATGCAGACTGACAGCTCTGGCTGCTCCTTGCAGACTGGCAGCTCTGGCTGCTCCATGCAGACTGACAGCTCTGGCTGCTCCATGCAGACTGACATCTCTGGCTGCTCCATGCAGACTGACATCTCTGGCTGCTCCATGCAGACTGACATCTCTGGCTGCTCCATGCAGACTGACATCTCTGGCTGCTCTATGCGGACTGACAGCTCTGGCTGCTCTATGCGGACTGACAGCTCTGGCTGCTCCATGCAGGCTGGCAGCTCTGGCTTCTCCATGCAGGCTGGCAGCTCTGGCTGCGCTGAACAGGCGGGAGACTCCGGCAGCGTAGGAGAGGAGAAAGGCTCTGGCTGCGCTAAACAGGCGGGAGGCTCCGGCAGCGCTGTAGAGGAGGAAGGCTCTGGCTGCGCTGAACAGGCGGGAGGATCCGGCAGCGCTGTAGAGGAGAAAGGCTCTGGCTGCGCTAAACAGGCGGGAGACTCCAGCAGCGCAGGAGAGGAGAAAAGCGCTGGCTGCGCTGAACAGGCAAGGCACACTGAAGGCCTGGTGCATGGTGCTGGAACTGGTGGTACTGGATCGAGGACACGCACAGGAAGCCTGGAGCGGGAAGCTGCTACCGGAGGACTGGAGTGTGGAGGTAGCACAGGATGGGCTAGACCGTGAAGGCGTACTGGAGATCTTGAGAGCAGTGTTGGCACAGGATGTGCAAGGCTAGGGATGTGCACAGGAGGCCTGGTGCGTGAGGCTGGCACCAACTTCACCAGCCGACTAACACGCACCTCAGGACGAGTATGGAGCGCTAACCCAGGTGCCATCAAATCCCCAACACGTTCCGTCGGGCGAATTCCATGCAAAAAGCACCAACACAGCAACTCCCTCATTTCTCTCTCCTCCAATTTCCCCATTAACTCCTTCACAGTCTCTGGTTCTGGTCTCCTCCTTGGCTCCTCACGATAAACAGGGAGAGTTGGCTCAGGTCTGACTCCTGACTCTGCCACACTCTCCCTGAGCCCCCCCAAGAAATTTTGGGGCTGATTCTCAGGCTTCCATCCGCTCGCCGTGCTGCCTCCTCATATCTGCGCCTCTCAGCTTTCGCCGCCTCAGTTCTTCCTTGGGGCGGCGATATTCTCTAGGCTGAGCCCAGGGTCCTTTACCGTCCAGTTCTTCCTCCCATGTCCATTTCTCCAGGTGGTGCAGCCTCTCCCACTGCAGCTGCTGCTGCTCCTGCTGCTGCTGCCTCTGTTGCCTCTCCTGTGGTTCCTGCCTGTTAACACGCTGCTTGGTCCGTTGGTGGTGGGTGATTCTGTAACGGTTTTCTAGTGGTGATGAAGAGAAGTCGGACCAAACTGCAGCGTGTCGGGATTGCGATCCATATTTATTAAACAAAACGTAAACACGACTAAACACTAAACACTACAAAA
>NW_024604723.1:0-3710 GCF_018296145.1 Oncorhynchus tshawytscha | reverse complement strand
GGTTGCAGTTGTAAATGAGAACTTGTTCTCAACTAGCCTACCTGGTTAAATAGGAAGGTGAAATAAAAAAAAAGAAAGAATTATTTCATATAATAACTTCATATAATAACTCATTATTTCATATAATTACCATAGGGCCCTATTCGATAACAGGCTACATCTGAACAATATGAAGTCCAAAAAAAACAAGTGCCCATATTAACCGATGCGCAGTCTAATGGCCATTGTCACTGTCAAAGTGCCTGTCGGATTCCCAGAGCATCTCATTCCCTACTACTATGTATAAATGGATTAGGCGGGCCTCTCTCCCTGCAGCTTGAAGGACATGTACACTGGTCAGAAATATCAACCCAGCATGGAAAGTGTTGGTTCCATGTTTGAAAACTGAAAAAAATATCCCTGACATTTTTAGGAGTATTTCTGTCTGTAGTAAAGCCCTTTTGGGGGAAAAACCTCATTCTGATTGGTGCAGCCTGGGTCCCCAGAGGGTGGGCCTGGCTGCCAAGTGGGTGGGCCTATGCCCTCCAAGAACCACCCATGGCTACGCCCCTGCCTAGTCGTGTGAAATCCAAACATTAGGGCCTAATTTATTTATTTCAATTGACTGATTTCCTAATATGAGCTGTAACTCAGTAAAATCTTTGAAATGGTTCCATGTTGCGTTTATACATTTTGTTCACTATACATCAGAGACTAGGCAGCGTCCCAAATGGCAGCCTTTCCCCTATTTAGTGCACTACTTTTGACCAGGGCCAATAGGGAATAGGGTGCCATTTGGTATTCCCTATAGAGTGCACTACTTTTGACCAGGGCCCATAGGGAATAGGGTGCCATTTTGGGACAAAATCCAGAACAAACACCACGCAGCCATGGACAGGCAGGGCGCTAATGTGGGCCTACATCACAGGAGGTAGGACTGTATCGTCTTAATTGGGGAGGACGAGCTTGTGGTGATGACTGGAGAGGAATTAGGGGAATGGTATCAAATACATCAAACACATGAGCTGTGTTCAAATACCCACACTAACATACTGTACACTACATACTTAATGAGTATATACTACATACTGTTACATATTATTAGTTCATTTTAGTATACTGTAAACAAACGGTATCCTTTCAGTTGAGCGTACTAGCTCTTCGCCTGTCTCCCGGATGTTGATGCTATTGCTATGCAACCTCTTGCTAGCTTTAACAAATTACTAGCTAGACATCATACCAATTCGGGTGTGTTCGTAAATTCACTCTGGCTATCTACTCAGATTTCAGAGTGCTCTCGCCTGAGTGCCAGAGCGCAGAATAACTGATGAATTTACTAACGCTCAACACCCGTTGAATAAGGCCGGTGTCAGTAAACGTTGGCAAAAAAACATCATTAAATTGTTGCCAGCAGCACAGTTACAATCACCAACGCTCTGGATAACAAGAAAACAGACTAACCAGCTCTGCTAGGGAGAATAAAATGGTCAGAGTGAGATGTTCTCTCATTCATATCTGGAAGTAACTAGGGAGAATAAAATGGTCAGAGTGAGGTGTTCTCTCATTTATATCTGGAAGTAACTAGGGAGAATAAAATGGTCAGAGTGAGGTGTTCTCTCATTCATATCTGGAAGTAACTAGGGAGAATAAAATGGTCAGAGTGAGGTGTTCTCTCATTTATATCTGGAAGTAACTAGGGAGAATAAAATGGTCAGAGTGAGGTGTTCTCTAGGGAAAAATAAAATGGTCATTCATATCTGGAAGTAACTAGGGAAAATAAAATGGTCAGAGTGAGAATAAAATGTGTTCTCTCATTTATATCTGGAAGTAACTAGGAGAATAAAATGGTCAGAGTGAGGTGTTCTCTCATTTATATCTGGAAGTAACTAGGGGGAGAATAAAATGGTCAGAGTGAGGTGTTCTCTCATTTATATCTGGAAGTAACTAGGGAGAATAAAATGGTCAGAGTGAGGTGTTCTCTCATTTATATCTGGAAGTAACTAGGGGAATAAAATGGTCAGAGTGAGGGTGTTCTCTCATTTATATCTGGAAGTAATTAGGGAGAATGAAATGGTCAGAGTGAGGTGTTCTCTCATTTATATCTGGAAGTAACTAGGGAGAATAAAATGGTCAGAGTGAGGTGTTCTCTCATTTATATCTGGAAGTAACTAGGGAGAATAAAATGGTCAGAGTGAGGTGTTCTCTCATTTATATCTGGAAGTAACTAGGGAGAATAAAATGGTCAGAGTGAGGTGTTCTCTCATTTATATCTGGAAGTAACTAGGGGGAATAAAATGGTCAGAGTGAGGTGTTCTCTCATTTATATCTGGAAGTAACTAGGGGGAATAAAATGGTCAGAGTGAGGTGTTCTCTCATTCATATCTGGAAGTAACTAGGGGAATAAAATGGTCAGAGGAGGTGTTCTCTCATTCATATCTGGAAATAACTAGGGGGAATAAAATGGTCAGTGAGGTGTTCTCTCATTTATATCTGAAGTAACTAGGGAGAATAAAATGGTCAGAGTGAGGTGTTCTCTCATTTATATCTGGAAGTAACTAGGGGGAATAAAATGGTCAGAGTGAGGTGTTCTCTCATTTATATCTGGAAGTAACTAGGGGGAATAAAATGGTCAGAGTGAGGTGTTCTCTCATTCATATCTGGAAGTAACTAGGGAGAATAAAATGGTCAGAGTGAGGTGTTCTCTCATTTATATCTGGAAGTAACTAGGGAGAATAAAATGGTCAGAGTGAGGTGTTCTCTCATTCATATCTGGAAGTAACTAGGGAGAATAAAATGGTCAGAGTGAGGTGTTCTCTCATTTATATCTGGAAGTAACTAGGGGGAATAAAATGGTCAGAGTGAGGTGTTCTCTCATTTATATCTGGTAATTAGGGAGAATGAAATGGTCAGAATGAGGTGTTCTCTCATTTATATGGAAGTAACTAGGGAGAATAAAATGGTCAGAGTGAGGTGTTCTCTCATTTATATCTGGAAGTAACTAGGAGAATAAAATGGTCAGAGTGAGGTGTTCTCTCATTTATATCTGGAAGTAACTAGGGGGAATAAAATGGTCAGAGTGAGGTGTTCTCTCATTTATATCTGGAAGTAACTAGGGGAATAAAATGGTCAGAGGGGAGGTGTTCTCTCATTTATATCTGGAAATAACTAGGGGGAATAAAATGGTCAGAGTGAGGTGTTCTCTCATTCATATCTGGAAGTAACTAGGGGGAATAAAATGGTCAGAGTGAGGTGTTCTCTCATTCATATCTGGAAGTAACTAGGGGGAATAAAATGGTCAGAGTGAGGTGTTCTCTCATTTATATCTGGAAGTAACTAGGGAGAATAAAATGGTCAGAGTAGGTGTTCTCTCATTTATATCTGGAAGTAATTAGGGGGAATAAAATGGTCAGGAGAGGTGTTCTCTCATTTATATCTGGAAGTAACTAGGGGGAATAAAATGGTCAGAGGAGGTGTTCTCTTCATTCATATCTGGAAGTAACTAGGGGGAATAAAATGGTCAGAGTGAGGTGTTCTCTCATTCATATCTGGAAGTAACTAGGGGGAATAAAATGGTCAGAGTGAGGTGTTCTCTCATTCATATCTGGAAGTAACTAGGGGGAATAAAATGGTCAGAGTGAGGTGTTCCTCATTTATATCTGGAAGTAACTAGGGGGAATAAAATGGTCAGGAGTGAGGTGTTCTCTCATTTATATCTGAAGTAACTAGGGAAT
>NW_024604722.1:0-3709 GCF_018296145.1 Oncorhynchus tshawytscha | reverse complement strand
AACCCAGTACAGTAGTTATGATCTGACACAGTACAGTAGTTATATCTAACACAGTACAGTAGTTATATCTAACACAGTACAGTAGTTATGTCTGACACAGTACAGTAGTTATATCTAACACAGTACAGTAGTTATGTCTGACACAGTACAGTAGTTATATCTAACACAGTACAGTAGTTATATCTAACACAGTACAGTAGTTATGATCTGACACAGTACAGTAGTTATATCTAACACAGTACAGTAGTTATGACTGACACAGTACAGTAGTTATATCTAACACAGTACAGTAGTTATGTCTGACACAGTACAGTAGTTATGACTGACACAGTACAGTAGTTATATCTAAAACAGTACAGTAGTTATATCTAACACAGTACAGTAGTTATATCTAAAACAGTACAGTAGTTATGACTGACACAGTACAGTAGTTATATCTAACACAGTACAGTAGTTATATCTAACACAGTACAGTAGTTATGACTGACACAGTACAGTAGTTATGTCTGACACAGTACAGTAGTTATGACTGGCACAGTACAGTAGTTATGACTGACACAGTACAGTAGTTATGTCTGACACAGTACAGTAGTTATATCTAAAACAGTACAGTAGTTATATCTAACACAGTACAGTAGTTATGACTGGCACAGTACAGTAGTTATGACTGACACAGTACAGTAGTTATGACTGACACAGTACAGTAGTTATATCTAACACATTACAGTAGTTATGACTGACACAGTACAGTAGTTATATCTAACACAGTACAGTAGTTATATCTAACACAGTACAGTAGTTATATCTAACACAGTACAGTAGTTATATCTAACACAGTACAGTAGTTATATCTAACACAGTACAGTAGTTATATCTAACACAGTACAGTAGTTATATCTAACACAGTACAGTAGTTATATCTAACACAGTACAGTAGTTATATCTAACACAGTACAGTAGTTATATCTAACACAGTACAGTAGTTATATCTAACACAGTACAGTAGTTATATCTAACACAGTACAGTAGTTATATCTAATACAGTACAGTAGTTATATCTAAATACAGCACAGTAGTTATATCTAACACAGTACAGTAGTTATATCTAACACAGTACAGTAGTTATATCTAACACAGTACAGTAGTTATATCTAACACAGTACAGCAGTCATATCTGACACAATACAGTAGTTATGTCCGACACAGGTGTAACGGCTTTCTTCCGTTGAAAGAGAAGTCTTACCAAATGCGTGGTAAGTTAGATACATGTTTAATGAAAGAAAAACATGAACAAAACAAAACAACAAGAAATGGAACGTGAAAACCTATACAGCCTATTTGGTGAAAACAAACACACTGAGACAGGAACAATCACCCACGAAACACTCAAAGAATATGGCTGCCTAAATATGGTTCCCAATCAGAGACAACGAGAATCACCTGCCTCTGATTGAGAACCGCCTCAGGCAACCATAGACTTTGCTAGAAACCCCACTAAGCCACAATCCCAAAACCTACGAAAAACCCCCATACATAAACACAACACAAAAAATAAACCCATGTCACACCCTGGCCTGACCAAATAAATATAGAAAACACAAAATACTAAGACCAGGGCGTGACAGAACCCCCAAGGTGCGGACTCCCGGCCGCACACTAAAACCCATAGGGGAGGGTCCGGGTGGGCGTCTGTCCACGGTGGCGGGTCCGGCTCGGGACGTGGACCCCACTCCAACCAAGTCTTAGTCCCCCTGTAACGTCCCCTTTGATTGGCGACCCTCGCCGCCGACCTTGGCCTAATAACCTCACCAAGGACCCCACTGTACTGAGGGGCAGCTCGGGACTGAGGGAAGCTCGACTGAGGGGAAGCTCGGGACTGAGGGTAGCTCGGGACTGAGGGGTAGCTCAGGACTGAGGGGAAGCTCAGCACTGAGGGGAAGCTCAGCACTGAGGGGAAGCTCAGCACTGAGTGGAAGCTCAACACTGAGGGGAAGCTCAGCACTGAAGGGAAGCTCAGCACTGAGGGGAAGCCCAGCACTGAGGGGAAGCTCAGTACTGAGAGGAAGCCCAGCACTGAGAGGAAGCCCAGCACTGAGAGGAAGCTCAGCACTGAGAGGAAGCTCAGGCAGGTAGTTGGATCCGGCAGATCCTGGCTGACTGGCGGATCTGGAAGAGTCTGGCTGACTGGCAGATCTGGAAGAGTCTGGCTGACTGGCAGGTCTGGAAGAGTCTGGCTGACTGGCAGATCTGGAAGAGTCTGGCGACTGGCAGATCTGGAAGAGTCTGGCTGACTGGCAGATCTGGAAGAGTCTGGCTGACTGGCGGATCCTGGCAGACTGACGGATCTGGCTGCTCCATGTAGACTGGCAGCCCTGGCTGCTCCATGCAGACTGACATCCCTGGCTGCACCATGCAGACTGACAGCTCTGGCTGCTCCATGCAGACTGACATCTCTGGCTGCTCCATGCAGACTGACAGCTCTGGGTGCTCCATGCAGGCTGGCAGCTCAGGCTGCTCCATGCAGGCTGGCAGCTCTGGCTGCGCTGAACAGGCAGAAGACTCCAGCAGCGCTGTAGAGGAGGAAGGCTCTGTGGCGCTGAACATGGGAGACTCCGGCAGCGCAGGAGAGAGAGGGAAGGCTCTGGCTGCGCTAAACAGGCGGGAGACTCCA
The DNA here is from genome assembly GCF_018296145.1 of Oncorhynchus tshawytscha. NCBI lineage: Eukaryota > Metazoa > Chordata > Actinopteri > Salmoniformes > Salmonidae > Oncorhynchus > Oncorhynchus tshawytscha. Next base: position 1,038 of record NW_024604722.1, on the reverse strand, counting down.
GCAGCGCTGTAGAGGAGGAAGGCTCTGGCTGCGCTGAACAGGCGGGAGACCCGGCAGCGCAGGAGAGGAGGAAAGCTCTGGCTGCGCTGAACAGGCGGGAGGCTCCGGCAGCGCTAAACAGGCGAGGCGCACTGAAGGCCTGGTGCGTGGTGCTGGCACTGGGTAGAGGACATGCACAGAAGCCTGGTGCGGGAGCTGCCACCGGGAGGACTGGTGTGTGGAGGTGGCACTGGATAGACCGGACCCGTGCAGGCGCACTGGAGCTCTTGAGCACCGAGCCTGCCCAACCTTACCTGCCTCGATGCCCACTCTAGCCCGGCCAATACGAAGAGCTGGTATATTGCCGCACCGGGCTATGCACCCGCAGTGGAGACACCGTGCGCTCCACAGCATAACACGGTGCCTGCCCGGTCTCTTTAGCGTCCCGGTAAGCACAGGAATTTAGCGCAGGTCTCCTACCTGGCGTAGCCATACTCCCTGTGAGCCCCCCAATACATTTTTGGGGCTGACTCTCGGCTTCCATCCGCGTCGCTGTGCTGCCTCTTCATACCAGCGCGCCTCTCCGCTTTCGCCGCCTCCAGTTCTTCTTTTTGGGGCGGCGATATTCTCCAGGCTGTGCCCAGGGTCCTTTCGTCCAATATCTCCTCCCAAGTCCAGAAGTCCTGTGACGCTGCTCACGATAAACAGGGGAGTTGGCTCAGGTCTGAACCCTGACTCTGCCATTAATTTACCTGAGCCCCCCCCAAGAAATTTTTGGGGCTGACTCTCGGGCTTCCTCTGCGCCGTCGTGCTTTTCAACTCCATTCTCCTATAGCTCTCCCCGCACCTGGCCAGCGAATCCCAGGCGGGCCCCGGCACTCTCTGGGTCGACCGCCCACCTGTCTATTTCCTCCCTAAGTAGTATAGTCCATACTCCTGCTGTCCATAACGTCCTCCCATGTCCATTCCTTCTCTTTTTCGCTGCTGTTGTTGTTTGCTGCCTGTCACCACGCTGTTTGGTCCTGGTGTGGTGGGTGATTCTAACGGCTTTCTTCCGTC
>NW_024604721.1:0-3709 GCF_018296145.1 Oncorhynchus tshawytscha | reverse complement strand
TGTAACGGTTTTCTAGTGGTGATGAAGGAGAGTCGGACCAAACTGCAGCGTGTCGATTGCGATCCATATTTATTAAACAAAACGTAAACACGACTAAACACTAAACACACAAAACAATAAACGTAATGAAAACCGAAAACAGCCTATCTAGTGCAAGCTAACAGAGTACAAGTAAGACACTAAGGACAATCACCCGACAAACTCAAAAGAATATGGCTGCCTAAATATGGTTCCCAATCAGAGACAACGATAAGCACCTGCCTCTGATTGAGAACCACTCAGACAGCCATAGACCTTGCTGACAACCCACTAAGCTACAATCCCAATACCACCACCAAAACCCCAAGACAAACACACCACAATTACAAAAACCCCATGCCACACCCTGGCTGACCAAAATACATAAAGATAAACACAAAATACTTTGACCAGGGGCGTGACAGAACCCCCCTAAGGTGCGGACTCCCGAGCGCACCTCAAAACAATAAAGGGAGGGGTCCGGGTGGGCGTCTGTCCATGGTGGCGCTCCGGCGCGGGATGTGGACCCCACTCCTTTAATGTCTTAGTCCCCTCTCCCTTCGTCCCCTGGATAGTCCACCCTCGCCGCCGACCATGGCCCTAGTAGTCCCCACCCAGAACCCCACTGGACTGAGGAGCAGATCGGGACTGAAGGACAGCTCAGGACCGAGGCAGCTCGGGACTGAGGGAGCTTCGGGAGTGAGGAGCTCAGGGTGAGGAAGCTCAGGAGTGAGAGAAAGCTCAGGAGTGAGAGGAAGCTCAGGAGGTGAGGAAGCTCAGGAGTGAAGCTCAGGAAGCTCAGGAGTGAGAGGAAGCTCAGGGTGAGAGGAAGCTCAGGAGTGACCAGCTCAGGGAGTGAGAGGCTCAGGCAGGTAGATGATCTACCAGCTCCTGGCTGGCTGGTGGTTCAGCAGATCCTGGCTGACTGGCAGATCCTGGCTGACTGGCAGATCCTGGCTGACTGGCAGATCTGGAAGAGTCTGGTTGACTGGCAGATCTGGAAGAGTCTGGTTGACTGGCAGATCTGGAAAGTCTGGTTGACTGGCAGATCTGGAAGAGTCTGGTTGACTGGCAGATCTGGCGGCGCTGGGCAGACTGGCGGCACTGGGCAGACTGGCGGCGCTGGGCAGACTGGAGCGCTGGGCAGACTGGCGGCGCTGGGCAGACTGGCGGCGCTGGGCATACTGGCGGTGCTGGGCAGACTGACGGCTGGGCAGGCCTTGGCGAGCTGGGCAGACTGACGACGCTGGGCAGACTGACGACGCTGGGCAGACTGACGACGCTGGGCAGACTGGCGATGCTGGGCAGACTGGCGGCGCTGGGCAGACTGGCGGCGCTGGGCAGACTGGCGACGCTGGGCAGACTGGCGATGCTGGGCTTGAACTGACGGCGCTGGGCAGACTGGCGAGCGCTGGGCAGACTGGGGGCACTGGCGGCTGGGCAGACTGGCGGCACTAGCTGCTCCCATATAGGCTGACAGCTCTGGCGGCTTCTTACAGACTGACCGCTCTGGCGGCTCCGTGCTGACTGGCAGCTCCCTTGCAGACTGGCAGCTCCTTACAGACTGGCAGCTCGTGCAGACTGACAGCTCGTGCAGACTGACAGCTCCTTGCAGACTGACAGCTCCATGCAGACTGGCTGCTCCATGCAGACTGGCAGCTCCATACCGACTGGCTGCTCCATGCAGACTGGCTGCTCCATGCAGACTGACATCTCTGGCTGCTCCATGTAAGACTGGCATCTCTGGCTGCTCCATGGCAGCTCGGCTGCTTCATGCAGACTGGCAGCTCTGGCTGCTCCATGCCGGACTGACAGCTCTGGCTGCTCCATGCGGACTGACAGCTCTGGCTGCTCCATGTAGACTGACTGCTTCATGCAGACTGCTCGGGCTGCTTCATGTAGACTGACAGCTCTGGCTGCTCCATGCAGACTGACAGCTCTGACTGTTCCATGCAGACTGACAGCTCTGGCTGCTTCATGCACAGACTGGCAGCTCTGGCTGCTCCATGTAGACTGGCTGGCTGCTCCATGCAGACTGGCAGCTCTGGCTGCTCCATGCAGACTGACATCTCTGGCTGCTCCATGCCCAGACTGACATCTCTGGCTGCTCTATGCGGACTGACATCTCTGGCTGCTCTATGCGAGACTGACAGCTCTGGCTGCCTCTATGCGGACCGGCAGCTCTGGCTGCTCCATGCAGGCTGGCAGCTCTGGCTTCTCCCATGCAGGCTGGCAGCTCTGGCTGCGCTGAACAGGCGGGAGACTCCGGCAGCGGAGGAGGGAGAAAAACTCTGGCTGCGCTAAACAGGAGGGGAGGCTCCGGCAGCGCTGTAGAGGAGGAAGGCTCTGGCTGCGCTGAACAGGCGGGAGGATCCGGCAGCGCTGTAGAGGAAAACTCTGGCTGCGCTAAACAGGCGGGAGACTCCAGCAGCGCAGGAAGAGGAGAAAAGCGCTGGCTGCGCTGAACGGCAAGGCACACTGAGGCCTGGTGCATGGTGCTGGAACTGGTGGTACTGGATCGGGACCGCACAGGAAGCCTGGAGCGGGGGCTGCTACCGGAGGACTGGGTGTGGAGGTAGCACAGGATGGGCTGACCCGTGAAGGCGTACTGGAGATCTTGAGAGCAGTGTTGGCACAGGATGTGCAAGGCTAGGGATGTGCACAGGAGGCCTGGTGCGTGAGGCTGGCACCAACTTCACCAGCTGACTAACACGCACCTCAGGACGGAGTATGGAGCGCTAACCCAGGTGCCATCAAATCCCCAACACGTTCCGTCGGGCGAATTCCATGCAAAAAGCACCAACACAGCAACTCCTCATTTCTCTCTCCTCCAATTTCCCCATTAACTCCTTCACAGTCTCTGGTTCTGGTCTCCTCCTTGGCTCCTCACGATAAACAGGAGAGTTGGCTCAGGTCTGACTCCTGGCTCTGCCACGCTCTCCTGGGCCTACAAGAAATTTTGGGGCTGATTCTCAGGCTTCCATCCGCTACGCCCGTGCTGCCTCCTCATATCTGCGCCTCTCAGCTTTGCCGCCTCCAGTTCTTCCTTGGGGGCGGCGATATTCTCAGGCTGAGCCCAGGGTCCTTTACCGTCCAGTTCTTCCTCCCATGTCCATTTCTCCAGGTGGTGCAGCCTCTCCCACTGCAGCTGCTGCTGCTCCTTGCTGCTGCTGCCTCTGTTGCCTCTCCTGTGGTTCCTGCCTGTTAACACGCTGCTTGGTCCGTTGGTGGTGGGTGATTCTGTAACGGTTTTCTAGTATTCTGATGAAGGAGAGTCGGACCAAACTGCAGCGTGTCGATTGCGATCCATATTTATTAAATAAAGCGTAAACACGACTAAACACTAAACACTACAAAACAATAAACGTAATGAAAAACCCGAAAACAACCTATCTAGTGCAAATAACAAGAGTACAAGTAAGACACTAAGGACAATCACCCACGACAAACTCAAAGAATATGGCTATAAATATGGTTCCAATCAGAGACAACGATAAGCACCTGCCTCTGATTGAGAACCACTCAATTCAACCATAGACAGCTGCTAGACAACCCACTAAGCTACACAATCCCAATACCACCACCAAAACCCCAAGACAAACACACCACCAATTACAAAAACCCCCATGCCACACCCTGGCCTGACCAAATACATAAAGATAAACACAAAATACTTTGACCAGGCGTGACA
>NW_024604720.1:0-3707 GCF_018296145.1 Oncorhynchus tshawytscha | reverse complement strand
AGAGCATGTGGAAGCTCTGGGTATTCATTTCAAATCAAATCAAATCAAATTTTATTTGTCACATACACATGGTTAGCAGATGTTAATGCGAGTGTAGCGAAATGCTTGTGCTTCTAGTTCCGACAATGCAGTAATAACGAGCAAGTAATCTAACTAACAATTCCAAAAAAAACTACTGTCATACACAGTGTAAGGGGATAAAGAATATGTACATAAGGATATATGAATGAGTGATGGTACAGAGCAGCATAGGCAAGATACAGTAGATGATATCGAGTACAGTATATACATATGAGATAAGTATGTAAACCAAGTGGCATAGTTAAAGTGGCTAGTGATACATGTATTACATAAGGATGCAGTCGATGATATAGAGTACAGTATCAACGTATGCATATGAGATGAACAATGTAGGGTAAGTAACATTATATAAGGTAGCATTGTTTAAAGTGGCTAGTGATATATTTACATCATTTCCCATCAATTCCCATGATTAATTCAAGCCTACCACTGTTGTGTCGTCCGCAAACTTGATGATTGAGTTGGAGGCGTGCATGGCCACGCAGTCGTGGGTGAACAGGGAGTACAGGAGAGGGCTCAGAACGCACCCTTGTGGGGCCCCAGTGTTGAGGATCAGCGGGGAGGAGATGTTGTTGCCTACCCTCACCACCTGGGGGCGGCCCGTCAGGAAGTCCAGTACCCAGTTGCATAGGGGCGGGTCGAGACCCAGGGTCTCGAGCTTGATGACGAGCTTGGAGGGTACTATGGTGTTGAATGCCGAGCTGTAGTCGATGAACAGCATTCTCACATAGGTATTCCTCTTGTCCAGATGGGTTAGGCAGTGTGCAGTGTGGTTGAGATTGCATCGTCTGTGGACCTATTTGGGCGGTAAGCAAACTGGAGTGGGTCAAGGGTGTCAGGTAGGGTGGAGGTGATATGGTCCTTGACTAGTCTCTCAAAGCACTTCATGATGACGGATGTGAGTGCTACGGGCGGTAGTCGTTTAGCTCAGTTACCTTAGCTTTCTTGGGAACAGGAACAATGGTGGCCCTCTTGAAGCATGTGGAACAGCAGACTGGTATAGGGATTGATTGAATATGTCCGTAAACACACCGGCCAGCTGGTCTGCGCATGCTCTGAGGGCGCGGCTGGGGATGCCGTCTGGGCCTGCAGCCTTGCGAGGGTTAACACGTTTAAATGTCTTACTCACTTACGGCTGCAGTGAAGGAGAGACCGCATGTTTCCGTTGCAGGCCGTGTCAGTGGCACTGTATTGTCCTCAAAGCGGGCAAAAGTTATTTAGTCTGCCTGGGAGCAAGACATCCTGGTCCGTGACTGGGCTGGGTTTCTTCCTGTAGTCCGTGATTGACTGTAGACCCTGCCACATACCTCTTGTGTCTGAGCCGTTGAATTGAGATTCTACTTTGTCTCTGTACTGGCGCTTAGCTTGTTTGATAGCCTTGCGGGAGGGAATAGCTGCACTGTTTGTATTCAGTCATGTTACCAGACACCTTGCCCTGATTAAAAGCAGTGGTTCGTGCCTTCAGTTTCACACGAATGCTGCCATCAATCCACGGTTTCTGGTTAGGAATGTTTTAATCGTTGCTATGGGAACGACATCTTCAACGCACGTTCTAATGAACTCGCACACCGAATCAGCGTGATTCGTCAATGTTGTTGTCTGACGCAATACGAAACATCTCCCAGTCCACGTGATGGAAGCAGTCTTGAGTGGAGTCAGCTTGGTCGGACCAGCGACCAAGCTTATTCATTTTAAGCTTCATATTGTGTCACGTATCCAACCAGACACTCTCCCAAAGTAACAAGGTTGTTTCACAACGAGGCAAATTAAAAAGTAAATTTGATGCTGCGGCTAAATTGGATGCAAATTCAGCAAATCCTAACTCATTTCACTGATAACTAAGTTGTTGTAATTGTTGGATGATGACAGGAACCCTGTGTTGTATCCCCCCCCCAACAGCCAGATGGGAAAAACATAAATGCTCACATTTCTTTACAGTTTCAGTTCCACAGGGAACCACCTGGCACTGTAGATTACAATACTTAGTATGTGTCATCCTAATGCTCGTCACTAAATCTGTGTTTACATCATGTTTAGCATGCATGTCCCAGGTACAGGGACCACTGTAGATTATAATACTTAGTATGTGTCATCCTAATGCTCGTCACTAAATCTGTGTTTACATCATGTTTAGCATGCATGTCCCAGGTACAGGGACCACTGTAGATTACAATACTTAGTATGTGTTCATCCTAATGCTCGTCACTAAATCTGTGTTTACATCATGTTTAGCATGCATGTCCCAGGTACAGGGACCACTGTAGATTACAATACTTAGTATGTGTTCATCCTAATGCTCGTCACTAAATCTGTGTTTACATCATGTTTAGCATGCATGTCCCAGGTACAGGGACCACTGTAGATTATAATACTTAGTATGTGTCATCCTAATGCCGTCACTAAATCTGTGTTTACATCATGTTTATGCATGTCCCAGGTACAGGGACCACTGTAGATTACAATACTTAGTATGTGTCATCCTAATGCTCGTCACTAAATCTGTGTTTACATCATGTTTAGCATGCATGTCCCAGGTACAGGGACCACTGTAGATTACAATACTTAGTATGTGTCATCCTAATGCTCGTCACTAAATCTGTGTTTACATCATGTTTAGCATGCATGTCCCAGGTACAGGGACCACTGTAGATTACAATACTTAGTATGTGTCCATCCTAATGCTCGTCACTAAATCTGTGTTTACATCATGTTTAGCATGCATGTCCCAGGTACAGGGACCACTGTAGATTACAATACTTAGTATGTGTCATCCTAATGCTCGTCACTAAATCTGTGTTTACATCATGTTTAGCATGCATGTCCCAGGTACAGGGACCACTGTAGATTATAATACTTAGTATGTGTCATCCTAATGCTCGTCACTAAATCTGTGTTTGCATCATGTTTAGCATGCATGTCCCAGGTACAGGGACCACTGTAGATTATAATACTTAGTATGTGTCCATCCTAATGCTCGTCACTAAATCTGTGTTTACATCATGTTTAGCCATGTCCCAGGTACAGGGACCTGTAGATTATAATACTTAGTATGTGTCATCCTAATGCTCGTCACTAAATCTGTGTTTACATCATGTTTAGCATGCATGTCCCAGGTACAGGGACCACTGTAGATTATAATACTTAGTATGTGTTCATCCTAATGCTCGTCACTAAATCTGTGTTTACATCATGTTTAGCATGCATGTCCCAGGTACAGGGACCACTGTAGATTACAATACTTAGTATGTGTTCATCCTAATGCTCGTCACTAAATCTGTGTTTACATCATGTTTAGCATGCATGTCCCAGGTACAGGGACCACAATATATTCGATATGTTAGATCCCCGTCTGTTCATATAAAAACCCTGTTTAATATTACCGTAAGAGACCGAGTACACGTTCATAACCTTGTAGATTATAATACTTTACTATTCGATATGTTAGATCCCCATCTGTTCATATAGAGGCTAAACCCTGTTTAATATTACCGTAAGAGACCGAGTACACGTTCATAACCTTGTAGATTATAATACTTTACTATTCGATATGTTAGATCCCCATCTGTTCATATAGAGGCTAAACCCTGTTTAATATTACCGTAAGAGACAGAGTACAAGTTCATACC
>NW_024604719.1:0-3701 GCF_018296145.1 Oncorhynchus tshawytscha | reverse complement strand
TGCTTGGACTAAAGTGGAAGAGTCCTAACCTCACATCACACCCATTGGCTGTGCTGCTCATGCATTAAATTGGTTAGGTGTGTGAAGGGTCTACAAGTTATAACAGCAATCTACCTCACCAAGTAAAGTGTGAAGAATAAGACCACCACATTAAAGCTGCCCAGCAACACCCGATGGGATGGTGTTGTCATCATGTTTGACAGTCTCCTGGAGGGGAAGGAGTCTCTCCAAGAAATGGTCATATCACAGTCTGCCGATATGGACAGCCCCATCAAGAGGATCCGCCTGGATGATGTATTTTGGGAGAGAATGGTAAAAGTAAGTAAGTACAAAGAAGTACACTACCAAGCAAAGGCTTTGGGATGGAGATGCAATATGGCAGTCATGCCTACATATCTCATCAGCCACCTGGTGAAATGGACTTTGTGGATCTGAGGCTCTTTCTTTACTTAGAAATGTACTTGTTTTTGAAAGAAAATCACTTTTTTGTCCATTAAAATAACATCAAATTCATCTGAAATATAGTGTAGACATTGTTAATGTTGTAATTGACTATTGTAGCTGGAAACGGTTGATTTTTTTATGGAATATCTACATAGGCGTACAGAGGCCCATTATCAGCAACCGTCACTCCTGTGTTCCAATGGCACGTTGTGTTAGCTAATCCAAGTTTATAATTTTAAAAGGCTAATTGATCATTAGAAAAACATTTAGCAATTATGTTAGCGCAGCTGAAAACGGTTGTTTCTGATTAAAGAAGCAATAAAACTTGCCTTCTTTAGACTAGTTGAGTATCTGCAGCATCAGCATTTGTGGGTTCGATTACAGGCTCAAAATGGCCAGAAACAAAGACCTTTCGTCTGAAACTCGTCAGTCTGTTCTTATTCTGACAAATGAAGGCTATTCCATGCGAGATATTGCCAAGAAACTGAAGATCTTGTACAACACTGTGTACTCCTCCCTTCACAGAACAGCGCAAACTTTCTCTAAACATAATAGAAAGAGGAGTGGTAGGCCCTGGTGCACAACTGATCAGGAGGACAAGTACATTAGTGTGTCTAGTTTGAGAAACAGACACCTCACAAGTCCTCAACTGACAGCTTCATTAAATTAGTATCCACAAAACACCAGTCTCAATGTCAACAGTGAAGAGGCGACTCCGGGATGCTGGCCTTCTAGGCAGAGTTGCAAAGAAAAAGCCATGTCTCAGAAGGGCCAATAAAAATAAATGATTAAGATAGGTAAAAGAACAGACACTGGACAGAGGAACTCTGCCTAGAAGGCCAGCATCCCGGAGTCACCTCTTCACTGTTGACGTTGAGACTGGTGTTTTGCAGGTATTATTTAACGAAGCTGCCAATTGCAAAAAAGGGTTTTCAAATAGTCTTTTATAATTGTAAACCTGGATTAGCTAACACAACATGCCATTGGAACACAGGAGTGATGGTTGCTGATAATGGGCCTCTGTACGCCTACTCCATTAAAAATCAGCCATTTCCAGCTACAATAGTCATTTACAACATTAACATTGTCTACACTGTATTTCTGATCAATTTGATGTTATTTTAATGGACAAAAGTATTTTCTTTCAAAAACAAGGACATTTCTAAGTGATCCCAAACTTTTGAACAGTAGTGTATGTCTACTTCTGATAAGGGTTAAGGTTTATGTTTCTGTCTCTCTATGATATGGTAAATATATTCCCATATCTTTCCATTAATTCCCATTAATTTCCACAATGTCACGAACATCGTCTTCGTGGAAATGACCGGACCAAGGTGCGGCGTGATGAGCGTACAATTGACTTTTTTATAAATGTTGTAAAAAAAACAAGAAACAAAAACGAACGTGAAGCTTACTAGGGCTATACAGGCCACTAACAAAGACAACTACTCACAAAATACAAAAGGAAAAAAGGCTGCCTAAGTATGATTCTCAATCAGAGACAACGATAGACAGCTGTGCCTGATTGAGAACCATACCCGGCCAAAACATAGAAACACAGAAAATAGAGTTCTCCACCCGAGTCACACCCGACCAACAAAACATTGTTATTTATTTTTTATTTTTTTATTTTTATTTCACCTTTATTTAACCAGGTAGGCTAGTTGAGAACAAGTTCTCATTTACAACTGCGACCTGGCCAAGATAAAGCATAGCAGTGTGAGCAGACAACACAGAGTTACACATGGAATAAACAATTAACAAGTCAATAACACAGTAGAAAACAAAGGGGGAGTCTATATACAATGTGTGCAAAAGGCATGAGGAGGTAGACGAATAGTTACAATTTTGCAGATTAACACTGGAGTGATAAATGATCAGACGGTCATGTACAGGTAGAGATATTGGTGTGCAAAGGAGCAGAAAAGTAAGTAAATAAAAACAGTATGGGGATGAGGTAGGTGAAAATGGGTGGGCTATTTACCAATAGACTATAACATATAGAATAAATAGATCTCTCCGGTCAGGGTGTGACCGGGCATCTACCTCGGTGGCAGCTCCGGTGCGGGACGCAGACCCTCGCTGGAGGCTTCGGACCGGGGACCGTCGCTGGAGGCTCCGGACCGGAGACCGTTGCTGCAGGCTCCGGACCGCGGATCAACACTGGAGGCTTCGTGCCATGGATCCTCCCTGCAGACTCCGGGGCAGGAATCATCACTGGAGGCTTCGTGCCATGGATCATCACTGGAGGATTCGTGCCATGGATCATCACTGGAGGCTTCGTGCCATGGATCATCACTGGAGGCTTCGTGCCATGGATCATCACTGGAGGCTTCGTGCCATGGATCATCACTGGAGGCTTCGGGCCATGGAACATCACTGGAGGTTTCAAAACGTGGAGCCGAAACCGGTCTCACCGGACTGAGGAGACGTATGGGAAGCCTGGTGCGTGGAGCAGGCACCGGATACACTGGGCCGTGGAGGCGCACTGGAGGTCTCAAGCGTAGAGCCGGCACAACCCGTCCTGCCTGGATGGTTACTTTCGCCCGGCAAATCCGTGGCGCTGGCACAGGACGTACTGGGCTGTGCAGACGCACCGGAGACACAGTGCACAGACCCGGCGCAGGATATCCTGGGCCGAAGAGACGCACTGGAGGCCAGGCGTGCTGAGACGCCACCATCCGTCCTGGCTGGATATCCACTTTAGCCCGTCCAATGTGGGGAGCTGGAATGTAGCGCACCGGTATGTGCACACGCACTGGAGACACCTTGCGCTTTACCGCATAACACGGTGCCCGACCAGTACCACACTCCTTGCGTGAGCACGGGGAGTTAGCTTCGCCAATCTCCCCATTATCCCCCCCAAAAAAAAGGAGTGGCTTCCCGGGCTTCCTTGCCAGACTTGACCCTATGTAAAGCTGGTCCCCTTTACTAGCTGCTTCCGCCTTCCTCGCTGCTTCCACCTGCTTCCACGGCAGGCGATCCTTTCCAGCCAGGATCTCCACCCACGTCCAAGATCCCTTTCCTTCCCGGATGTCTTCCCATGTCCACTCTGTCTGCTCCTCCCGGCCACGCCGCTTGGTCCGTTTGTGGTGGGTTGTTCTGTCATGAACATCGTCTTGAAAATGACCGGACCAAGGTGCAGCGTGGTGAGCGTACATTTTTCTTTATTTCTTTAAATGTCGCCAACAAAACAATAAACAACAAAAACGAACGTGAACGCTCCCTAAGGCTATACCTGCATCAAACGAAGACAA
>NW_024604718.1:0-3699 GCF_018296145.1 Oncorhynchus tshawytscha | reverse complement strand
TGCTTATTTCAGTATTTCCATGTTGCAACTTGCTGAAAATTGTCCACAATGGTTCAGTTCATCTCAAATAGACAGCACAGCACAGAAATGGACATCTCAGAGTGCATCAAACATGATTTAGAGCTTGTTTATGGAAAAGTGCTTATTTCAGTATTTCCATGTTGCAACTTGCTGAAAATTTGACATCCAAATAGAGTGGACATCTCAGAGTGCATCAAACATGATTTAGAGCTTGTTTATGGAAAAGTGCTTATTTCAGTATTTCCATCTTGCAAGGACATCTCAGAGTGCATCAAACATGATTTAGAGCTTGTTTATGGAAAAGTGCTTATTTCAGTATTTCCATCTTGCAACTTGCTGAAAACTGTCCACAATGTCCATTTCATCTCAAATAGACAACACAGCAAAAATTTGACATCCAGAGTGCATCAAACATGATTTAGAGCTTGTTTATGGAAAAGTGATTATTTCTGTATTTCCATGTTGTAACTTGCTGAAAACTGTCCACAATGTTAATTTCATCTCAAATAGACAGCACAGCAAAAAACGGACATCCCAGAGTGCATCAAACATGATTTAGAGCTTGTTTATGGAAAAGTGCTTATTTCTGTATTTCCATGTTGCAACTTGCTGAAAACTGTCCACAATGGTTCAGTTCATCTCAAATAGACAGCACAGCAAGAAATGGACATCTCAGAGTGCATCAAACATGATTTAGAGCTTGTTTATGGAAAAGTGCTTATTTCAGTATTTCCATGTTGCAACTTGCTGAAAACTGTCCACAATGGTTCAGTTCATCTCAAATAGACAGCACAGCAAGAAATGGACATCTCAGAGTGCATCAAACATGATTTAGAGCTTGTTTATGGAAAAGTGCTTATTTCAGTATTTCCATGTTGCAACTTGCTGAAAATTGTCCACAATGGTTCAGTTCATCTCAAATAGACAGCACAGCACGAAATGGACATCTCAGAGTGCATCAAACATGATTTAGAGCTTGTTTATGGAAAAGTGATTATTTCTGTATTTCCATGTTGCAACTTGCTGAAAATTGTCCACAATGGTTCAGTTCATCTCAAATAGACAGCACAGCACGAAAAATGGACATCTCAGAGTGCATCAAACATGATTTAGAGCTTGTTTATGGAAAAGTGCTTATTTCAGTATTTCCATGTTGCAACTTGCTGAAAATTGTCCACAATGGTTCAGTTCATCTCAAATAGACAGCACAGCAAAAAATGGACATCTCAGAGTGCATCAAACATGATTTAGAGCTTGTTTATGGAAAAGTGCTTATTTCAGTATTTCCATGTTGCAACTTGCTGAAAACTGTCCACAATGTCCATTTCATCTCAAATAGACAACACAGCAAAAATGGACATCCAGAGTGCATCAAACATGATTTAGAGCTTGTTTATGGAAAAGTGCTTATTTCAGTATTTCCATGTTGCAACTTGCTGAAAATTGTCCACAATGGTTCAGTTCATCTCAAATAGACAGCACAGCAAAAATGGACATCTCAGAGTGCATCAAACATGATTTAGAGCTTGTTTATGGAAAAGTGCTTATTTCAGTATTTCCATGTTGCAACTTGCTGAAAATTGTCCACAATGGTTCAGTTCATCTCAAATAGACAGCACAGCACGAAATGGACATCTCAGAGTGCATCAAACATGATTTAGAGCTTGTTTATGGAAAAGTGCTTATTTCAGTATTTCCATGTTGCAACTTGCTGAAAATTGTCCACAATGGTTCAGTTCATCTCAAATAGACAGCACAGCACGAAATGGACATCTCAGAGTGCATCAAACATGATTTAGAGCTTGTTTATGGAAAAGTGCTTATTTCAGTATTTCCATGTTGCAACTTGCTGAAAATTGTCCACAATGGTTCAGTTCATCTCAAATAGACAGCACAGCACGAAATGGACATCTCAGAGTGCATCAAACATGATTTAGAGCTTGTTTATGGAAAAGTGCTTATTTCAGTATTTCCATGTTGCAACTTGCTGAAAACTGTCCACAATGTCCATTTCATCTCAAATAGACAACACAGCAAAAAATGGACATCCAGAGTGCATCAAACATGATTTAGAGCTTGTTTATGGAAAAGTGCTTATTTCAGTATTTCCATGTTGCAACTTGCTGAAAACTGTCCACAATGGTTCAGTTCATCTCAAATAGACAGCACAGCAAGAAATGGACATCTCAGAGTGCATCAAACATGATTTAGAGCTTGTTTATGGAAAAGTGCTTATTTCAGTATTTCCATGTTGCAACTTGCTGAAAACTGTCCACAATGTCCATTTCATCTCAAATAGACAACACAGCAAAAATGGACATCCAGAGTGCATCAAACATGATTTAGAGCTTGTTTATGGAAAAGTGCATTTCAGTATTTCCATGTTGCATCTGAAAATTGTCCACAATGGTTCAATCTCAAATAGACAGCACAGCAAAAATGGACATCTCAGAGTGCATCAAACATGATTTAGAGCTTGTTTATGGAAAAGTGCTTATTTCAGTATTTCCATGTTGCAACTTGCTGAAAATTGTCCACAATGGTTCAGTTCATCTCAAATAGACAGCACAGCACGAAATGGACATCTCAGAGTGCATCAAACATGATTTAGAGCTTGTTTATGGAAAAGTGCTTATTTCAGTATTTCCATGTTGCAACTTGCTGAAAATTGTCCACAATGGTTCAGTTCATCTCAAATAGACAGCACAGCACGAAATGGACATCTCAGAGTGCATCAAACATGATTTAGAGCTTGTTTATGGAAAAGTGCTTATTTCATTTCCATGTTGCAAAATTGTCCACAATGTTAATTTCATCTCAAATAGACAGCACAGCAAAAAATGGACATCCCAGAGTGCATCAAACATGATTTAGAGCTTGTTTATGGAAAAGTGCTTTATTTCTTGCATTTCAATGTTGCAACTTGCTGAAAACTGTTCCCTGTGTTAATTTCATCTCAAATAGACAGCACAGCAAAAAATGGACATCCAGAGTGCAACAAAAACATGATTTAGAGGATGTTTATGGAAAAGTGATTATTTCTGTATTTCCATGTTGCAACTTGCTGAAAACTGTCCACAATGTTAATTTCATCTCAAATAGACAGCACAGCAAAAAACGGACATCCCAGAGTGCATCAAACATGATTTAGAGCTTGTTTATGGAAAAGTGCTTATTTCAGTATTTCCATGTTGCAACTTGCTGAAAATTGTCCACAATGGTTCAGTTCATCTCAAATAGACAGCACAGCACGAAATGGACATCTCAGAGTGCATCAAACATGATTTAGAGCTTGTTTATGGAAAAGTGCTTATTTCAGTATTTCCATGTTGCAACTTGCTGAAAACTGTCCACAATGTCCATTTCATCTCAAATAGACAACACAGCAAAAAATGGACATCCAGAGTGCAAACATGATTTAGAGCATCTTATTTCAATGTTGCAACTTGCTGAAAACTGACAATGGTTCAGTTCAAATGGACATCTCAGAGTGCATCAAACATGATTTAGAGCTTGTTTATGGAAAAGTGCTTATTTCAGTATTTCCATCTTGCAACTTGCTGAAAACTGTCCACAATGTCCATTTCATCTCAAATAGACAACACAGCAAAAATTTGACATCCAGAGTGCATCAAACATGATTTAGAGCTTGTTTATGGAAAAGTGCTTATTTCAGTA
>NW_024604717.1:0-3698 GCF_018296145.1 Oncorhynchus tshawytscha | reverse complement strand
GCCCTGGTCTACCATCTGCTGTCATTATCTTACCCTGGTCTAACCTCTACTGTCATTGTATTACCCTGGTCTCTACTGTCATTATATTACCCTGGTCTACCATCTACTGTCAATATATTAACCTGGTCTACCATCTACTGTCATTATATTACCCTGGTCTACCTTCTATTGTCATTATATTATCCTGGTCTACCATCTACTGTCATTATATTACCCTGGTCTCCCCTCTACTGTCATTATATTATCCTGGTCTACCATCTACTGTCATTATATTACCCTGGTCTACCATCTACTGTCATTATATTACCCTGGTCTAACCTCTACTGTCATTGTATTACCCTGGTCTCTACTGTCATTATATTACCCTGGTCTACCATCTACTGTCATTATATTACCCTGGTCTACCATCTACTGTCATTATATTACCCTGGTCTACCATCTACTGTCATTATATTACCCTGGTCTACCATCTACTGTCATTATATTACCCTGGTCTACCATCTACTGTCATTATATTACCCTGGTCTACCATCTACTGTCATTATATTACCCTGGTCTACCTTCTATGTCATTATATTATATTACCTGGTCTACCATCTACTGTCATTATATTACCCTGGTCTACCATCTACTGTCATTATATTACCCTGGTCTACCATCTACTGTCATTATATTACCCTCTACTGTCATTATAACCCTGGTCTCTCTACTGTCATTGTATTACCTACCATCTACTGTCATTATATTACCTGGTCTAACCTCTACTGTCATTATATTACCCTGGTCTACCATCTACTGTCATTATATTACCCTGGTCTACCATCTACTGTCATTATATTACCCTGGTCTCTACTGTCATTATATTACCCTGGTCTACCATCTACTGTCATTATATTACCCTGGTCTACCATCTACTGTCATTATATTAACCTGGTCTACCATCTACTGTCATTATATTACCCTGGTCTACCATCTACTGTCATTATATTACCATGGTCTACCCTATACTGTCATTATATTACCCTGGTCTACCATCTACTGTCATTATATTACCCTGGTCTACCATCTACTGTCATTATATTACCCTGGGCTAAAAATCAAATCAAAATCAAATCAAATTTTATTTGTCACATACACATGGTTAGCAGATGTTAATGCGAGTGTAGCGAAATGCTTGTGCTTCTAGTTCCGACAATGCAGTAATAACGAGCAAGTAATCTAACTAACAATTCCAACAAAAACTACTGTCATACACAGTGTAAGGGGATAAAGAATATGTACATAAGGATATATGAATGAGTGATGGTACAGAGCAGCATAGGCAAGATACAGTAGATGATATCGAGTACAGTATATACATATGAGATAAGTATGTAAACCAAGTGGCATAGTTAAAGTGGCTAGTGATACATGCATTACATAAGGATGCAGTCGATGATATAGAGTACAGTATCAACGTATGCATATGAGATGAACAATGTAGGGTAAGTAACATTATATAAGGTAGCATTGTTTAAAGTGGCTAGTGATATATTTACATGATTTCCCATCGATTCCCATGATTAAAGTGGCTGGAGTAGAGTCAGTGTCATTGACAGTGTGTTGGCAGTAGCCACTCAATGTTAGTGGTGGCTGTTTAACAGTCTGATGGCCTTGAGATAGAAGCTGTTTTTCACTCTCGGTCCCAGCTTTGATGCACCTGTACTGACCTCGCCTTCTGATGGCAGCGGGGTGAACAGGCAGTGGCTCGGGTGGTTGATGTCCTTGATGATCTTTATGGCCTTCCTGTAGCATCGGGTGGTGTAGGTGTCCTGGAGGGCAGGTAGTTTGCCCCCGGTGATGCGTTGTGCAGACCTCACTACCCTCTGGAGAGCCTTACGGTTGAGGGCGGTGCAGTTGCCATACCAGGCGGTGATACAGCCCGCCAGGATGCTCTCGATTGTGCATCTGTAGAAGTTTGTGAGTGCTTTTGGTGACAAGCCGAATTTCTTCAGCCTCCTGAGGTTGAAGAGGCGCTGCTGCGCCTTCCTCATGATGCTGTCTGTGTGAGTGGACCAATTCAGTTTGTCTGTGATGTGTATGCCGAGGAACTTAAAACTTGCTACCCTCTCCACTACTGTTCCATCGATGTGGATGGGGGTGTTCCCTCTGCTGTTTCCTGAAGTCCACAATCATCTCCTTAGTTTTGTTGACGTTGAGTGTGAGGTTATTTTCCTGACACCACACTCCGAGGGCCCTCACCTCCTCCCTGTAGACTCCCTAAATTTTATCAGCATATCGATTGCGCAACCAGGGGTGGAAAGACCCTGGATCATTGTTACTCTAACTTCCGCGACGCATATAAGGCCCTGCCCCGCCCCCTTTCGGAAAAGCTGACCACGACTCCATTTTGTTGATCCCTGCCTACAGACAGAAACTAAAACAAGAAGCTCCCACGCTGAGGTCTGTCCAACGCTGGTCCGACCAAGCTGACTCCACACTCCAAGACTGCTTCCATCACGTGGACTGGGAGATGTTTCGTATTGCGTCAGACAACAGCATTGACGAATACGCTGATACGGTGTGCGAGTTCATTAGAACGTGCGTTGAAGATGTCGTTCCCATAGCAACGATTAAAACATTCCCTAACCAGAAACCGTGGATTGATGGCAGCATTCGTGTGAAACTGAAGGCACGAACCACTGCTTTTAATCAGGGCAAGGTGTCTGGTAACATGGCTGAATACAAACAGTGCAGCTATTCCTCCGCAAGGCTATCAAACAAGCTAAGCGCCAGTACAGAGACAAAGTAGAATCTCAATTCAACGGCTCAGACAAGAGGTATGTGGCAGGGTCTACAGTCAATCACGGACTACAGGAAGAAACCCAGCCCAGTCAATGGACCAGGATGTCTTGCTCCCAGGCAGACTAAATAACTTTTTGCCCGCTTTGAGGACAATACAGTGCCACTGACACGGCCTGCAACGGAAACATGCGGTCTCTCCTTCACTGCAGCCGGGTGAGTAAGACATTTAAACGTGTTAACCCTCGCAAGGCTGCAGGCCCAGACGGCATCCCCAGCCGCGCCTCAGAGCATGCGCAGACCAGCTGGCCGGTGTTTTACGGGACATATTCAATCAATCCTATACCAGTCTGCTGTTCCCACATGCTTCAAGAGGGCCACCATTGTTCCTGTTCCCAAGAAAGCTAAGGTAACTGAGCTAAACGACTACCGCCCGTAGCACTCACATCCGTCATCATGAAGTGCTTTGAGAGACTAGTCAAGGACCATATCACCTCCACCCTACCTGACACCCTTGACCCACTCCAATTTGCTTACTGCCCAAATAGGTCCACAGACGATGCAATCTCAACCACACTGCACACTGCCCTAACCCATCTGGACAAGAGGAATACCTATGTGAGAATGCTGTTCATCGACTACAGCTCGGCATTCAACACCATAGTACCCTCCAAGCTCGTCATCAAGCTCGAGACCCTGGGTCTCGACCCCGCCCCTGTGCAACTGTACTGACTTCCTGACGGGCCGCCCCAGGTGGTGAGGGTAGGCAACAACATCTCCTCCCCGCTGATCTCAACACTGGGGCCCCACAAGGGTGCGTTCTGAGCCCTCTCCTGTACTCCCTGTTCACCCACGACTGCGTGGCCATGCACGCCTCCAACACAATCATCAAGTTTGCGGACGACACAACAGTGGTA
>NW_024604716.1:0-3697 GCF_018296145.1 Oncorhynchus tshawytscha | reverse complement strand
TGTCATTATATCACCTGGTCTCCATCTACTGTCATTATATTACCCTGCTCTACCATCTACTGTCATTATATTACCCTGGTCTACAATCTACTGTCATTATATTACCCTGGCCTACCCTCTACTGTCATTATATTACCCTGGTCTACCACCTACTGTCATTATATTACCCTCTACTGTCATTATTTTACCCTGGTCTACCATCTACTGTCATTATATTACCCTGGTCTACCATCTACTGTCATTATATTACCCTCTACTGTCATTATATTAAACTGTTCTACCATCTTCTGTCATTATATTAACCTGGTCTACCATCTACTGTCAATATATTACCCTGGTCTACCATCTACTGTCATAATATTAACCTGGTCTACCATCTACTGTCATTATATAACCCTGGTCTTTCATCTACTGTCATTATACTAACCTGGTCTACCATCTACTGTCATTATATTACCCTGGTCTACCATCTACTGTCATTATATTACCCTGGTCTACCATCTACTGTCATTATATTAGCCTGGCCTACCCTCTACTGTCATTATATTACCCTGGTCTACCATCTACTGTCATTATATTACCCTGCTCTACCATCTACTGTCATTATATTACCCTGGTCTACCATTTACTGTCATTATATTACCCTGGTCTACCATCTACTGTCATTATATTACCCTGGTCTACCATCTACCGTCATTATATTAACCTGGTCTACCATCTACTGTCATTATATTACCCTGGTCTACCATCTACTGTCATTATATTACCCTGGCCTACCCTCTACTGTCATTATATTACCCTCTACTGTCTTTATATTACCCTGGTCTACCATCTACTGTCATTATATTACCCTGGCCTACCATCTACTGTCATTATATTACCCTCTACTGTCTTTATATTACCCTGGTCTACCATCTACTGTCATTATATTAACCTGGTCTACCATCTACTGTCATTATATTACCCTGGCCTACCATCTACATTGATTATATTACCCTGGTCTACCATTTACTGTCATTATATTACCCTCTACTGTCATTATATTACCCTGGTCTACCATCTACTGTAATTATATTACCCTGGTCTCCTCTCTACTGTCATTATATTACCCTGGTCTACCATCTACTGTCATTATATTACCCTGTTCTACTATCTACTGTCATTTTATTACCCTGGTATACAATCTACTGTCATTATATTACCCTCTACTATCATTATATTACCCTTTTCTACCATCTACTGTCATTATATTACCCTGGTCTACCATCTAATGTCATTATATTAACCTGGTCTCCTCTCTACTGTCATTAAATTAGACTGGTCTACCATCTACTGTCATTATATTACCATGGTCTACCCTCTACTGTCATTATATTACCCTGGTCTACCATCTACTGTCATTATATTACCGTCTACTGTCATTATATTACCCTGGTCTACCATCTACTGTCATTATATTACCCTGGTCTACCATCTACTGTCATTATATTACCCTGGTCTACCATCTACTGTCATTATATTAACCTGGTCTACCATCTACTGTCATTATATTACCCTGGTCTACCATCTACTGTCATTATATTAGCCTGGCCTACCCTCTACTGTCATTATATTACCTGGTCTACCATCTACTGTCATTATATTACCCTGCTCTACCATCTACTGTCATTATATTACCCTGGTCTACCATATACTGTCATTATATTACCCTGGTCTACCATCTACTGTCATTATATTACCCTGGTCTACCATCTACCGTCATTATATTACCCTGGTCTACCATCTACTGTCATTATATTACCCTGGTCTACCATCTACTGTCATTATATTACCCTGGCCTACCCTCTACTGTCATTATATTACCCTCTACTGTCTTTATATTACCCTGGTCTACCATCTACTGTCATTATATTACCCTGGCCTGGTCCCTCTACTGTCATTATATTACCCTCTACTGTCTTTATATTACCCTGGTCTACCATCTACTGTCATTATATTAACCTGGTCTACCATCTACTGTCATTATATTACCCTGGCCTACCATCTACATTGATTATATTACCCTGGTCTACCATTTACTGTCATTATATTACCCTCTACTGTCATTATATTACCCTGGTCTACCATCTACTGTCATTATAGTACCCTGGTCTCCTCTCTACTGTCATTATATTACACTGGTCTACCATCCACTGTCATTATATTACCCTGGTCTACCATCTACTGTCATTCCATTACCCTGGTCTACCATCTACTGTCATTATATTACCCTGGTCTACCATCTAATGTCATTATATTAACCTGGTCTCCTCTCTACTGTCATTAAATTAGACTGGTCTACCATCTACTGTCATTATATTACCGTCTACTGTCATTATATTACCCTGGTCTACCATCTACTGTCATTATATTACCCTGGTCTACCATCTCCTGTCATTATATTACCCTGGTCTACCATCTACTGTCATTATATTAACCTGGTCTACCATCTACTGTCATTATATTACCCTGGTCTACCATCTACTGTCATTATATTAGCCTGGCCTACCCTCTACTGTCATTATATTACCCTGGTCTACCATCTACTGTCATTATATTACCCTGCTCTACCATCTACTGTCATTATATTACCCTGGTCTACCATATACTGTCATTATATTACCCTGGTCTACCATCTACTGTCATTATATTACCCTGGTCTACCATCTACCGTCATTATATTAACCTGGTCTACCATCTACTGTCATTATATTACCCTGTTCTACCATCTACTCTCATTATATTACCCTGGCCTACCCTCTACTGTCATTATATTACCCTCTACTGTCTTTATATTACCCTGGTCTACCATCTACTGTCATTATATTACCCTGGCCTACCCTCTACTGTCATTATATTACCCTCTACTGTCATTATATTGACCTGATCTACCATCTACTGTCATTATATTAACCTGGTCTACCATCTAATGTCATTATATTACCCTGGTCTACCATCTACTGTCATTATATTACCCTGGTCTACCATCTACTGTCATTATATTACCCTCTACTGTCATTATATTACCCTGGTCTACCATCTACTGTAATTATATTACCCTGGTCTCCTCTCTACTGTCATTATATTAACCTGGTCTACCATCTACTGTCATTATATTACCCTGGTCTACCATCTACTGTCATTATATTACCCTGTTCTACTATCTACTGTCATTTTATTACCCTGGTATACAATCTACTGTCACTATATTACCCTGGTCTTCCCTATACTGTCATTATATTAACCTGGTCTACAATCTACTGTCATTATATTACCCTGGTCTACCATCTACTGTCATTATAGTACCCTGGTCTCCTCTCTACTGTCATTATATTACACTGGTCTACCATCCACTGTCATTATATTACCCTGGTCTACCATCTACTGTCATTCCATTACCCTGGTCTACCCTCTACTGTCATTATATTACCCTGGTCTACCATCTATTGTCATTATAGTACCCTGGTCTCCTCTCTACTGTCATTATATTACACTGGTCTACCATCCACTGTCATTATATTACCCTGGTCTACCATCTACTGTCATTCCATTACCCTGGTCTACCCTCTACTGTCATTATGTTACCCTGGTCTACCATCTACTGTCACTAGATTACCCTGGTCTACCCTCTACTGTCATTATATTAACCTGGTCTACA